>NW_019477776.1:0-1139 GCF_002814215.2 Seriola lalandi dorsalis | reverse complement strand
AAACAAGACATTGTGTGTTACTATGGAAACAGAGGCAGCCCTGAGCCCATCCGTCTAAAACCAGGTCTGTGTTTTTAACATGGTTGCTGTAGAAACCGTTCATTTCACATTAACCTCTCCTCTCTGCCGTTCATATGAGCCTGACATTTCCATGTTGATGTTGCAAGGTCACTAACAGAGCTCACTAGTGTATGTATTTGTCTGCATTTTTCATGTGCTCCTCAGCAGGAATCTATGGCTTGAGTAATTCGCTGCTGGACACTCCATGGAAGAAACTGCTACAAGGCAAGCGCCACTTCACCAGCGTTGTCAACGACCAGTCCCTGTCCTGTGATGGACTGGTGCAAGAGCTGCTCAATGTCCTCAATAATGAAGAGCTGTGAGTGATGAACTCCCACCTGCCCATTCCCTTGCTAAAGATTCACACACTCTAATAACACGTCATTTTAAGTTGTATTTATGTATAAATAATTTTAGGTTTAGGATTAGTTTTTTGTTTGATTTAGGGACTTTACATGTACATTCACTAGTGATGTATAGTGTAGTTTGCTGACAGTGAACGTGTATCAAACAGTTTTAAGGGAATACTTAATAAAGTAATTCTCTTTAATGCTGAGTGTTAGAGGAGAGGATTGATAGCACTCTCATGTATTTACGATAAATATGAAGCTACCACCAGCTTAGTTAGCTCAGTTTAGCTTAGCTTAACTGGACTTGAAAAACACCCAGCTTTGCTCTGTCTGAAGGAAATAAAAAGATCTGCTTACCAGCACCTATAAAGCTCACTAATCTACACATTATGTCTTGTTTATTTAATCTGTACAGAGACAAGTTGTGATTTTATGGGTTCTTATGTGCCTGACGATTTTTTGGCTAGGGTAGACTTTTGTATAAAATCTGTCTGATCACTGATAGTTTTGTGGCATTATGGCCTCTCCTTGAACTCTGTTGCAAAGCTGTGTTTAGTCCTGACAGCAACATAACATATCTCAACAGGAGAATGCTGAGTAAAGTGTTTTTCATAACTGATAGGAATGATGGCCAGAACTGTAGCCCAGGCTGTAGAAAGGAATTCTCTCTTGTGCAACGAAAAAGTGCAGAATTTGAAATATCAAACATCAAATTTTTGACGAGAGACT
>NW_019477775.1:0-1139 GCF_002814215.2 Seriola lalandi dorsalis | reverse complement strand
CGGGACTCGAACCGGGGCCAGCTGCAGTGAGGACTGTAGCCTCTACACATGGAGCGCCTGCTTAGACCACTACACCACACGACGCCCCCGAGACTAACAATATTAAACTATGGCATTACGGTGGTGCTACAGGAAAGATTATCTTGTTTACTAAATTGAAAGAGTTTATTCTTGTGGCCATTTTAGGACATGTTAGCCTCAGCTTTTCATCCTCAGCTCTATATTAACATACTTGACTGTCCAAACCACAAACTTTGTCAGCACACTCTCTTTCCATTCACCTCAGTTGCCTTATGAGTGCGGGTGCTTGCTAACAGAAAACTAGAGGATAATTTTCTGAAGGTGAAGATGAATCATATTTGTAAGAAAAAGCTTTTGCCCCCTGGGCGGTTCTCTTTCACAATGATTGGTGCCCTGCACGGTGAGTCATTTCTCATCGACATGTGTGCTGCTTTATTGGCAAATTAAATACTTTCTACAAACTACACTGAATGAACCCTTGCCTTACAAGGTTTGCTAAAGTCATAATTGAATAATCCAAACACAGGGCAGACATCTCCTTCCACAACATCTACTCCTGCTCCTTGTAAACCTGTTCTCCACGCAAACTTGTTCAAGTAAAAAAAATACCACACTCAATTAAAAGAGCCACGGCCAGTGGGATGGAAATTGTGTGTAACTATGCCCTTTGAATTATCTACAATAGTTAGAGTTAGAAATCTAATGAACTCAAACTTAATTGTAAAAAATCCATTACATGCTGCTGATGTTTCATACCACAGGTCATAAATGACATGTCATGCACTCTAAGATAATGATGACATTGCATAATGTTTGCAACTGGTAAAAATAAAGAGCAGAGATAAACATACACTCACCAAAATATACAAACCATTTGTCTTTATCTTTGTATCTTCAGTCCACACCTCTTGGGAAAGTCTTTAAGAGTGTGTTTGGTAGTGTCTGTGTGCGTGTGCTTGAAAATTTGCATGTGAACTCTGAATCTGAGACTCTATAGCTCACATTTATTGTTTTGACAGCTTGAGAATTTGAACCACAATCACACCTCTTAACTCTCACATGAGTGAGCATACACACACACACACACACACACACACACACACACACACACACACACA
>NW_019477774.1:0-1140 GCF_002814215.2 Seriola lalandi dorsalis | reverse complement strand
TTTATTAATTCAACCAGTCATGTCATCTGTTATGTAATCGTCTTGTTCCTGCACCCATTTGTTATGTCACTGTTTTCCTCTCCTATCCATTGTTTTGCCTTCCAGTTATGAGCTTAAAACAACAGAACCTTCCAGACATATTTCAGCACCATCTACAAATTACTATATTTTTACCCCAAAGTTTTACGGCGTAGTTTTGGTTGTGGACTCGGTTTTTAGTCAAATGAAAGTGCATGTTTAAGGAAGAGAAACACTGGGGTCATTGGGTTCACAAATGGGCAAGATTAAGCAATGAAAACAGTTGGTTATGTTTAGAGAAAGTTCGTGGTCTTTGTTACATGTTGAAAAAGTCAACAGTGGCCTGAAGCAGGAGAGATGAATAAGAGTCTCCGATGTCAGTCTTGTGCTTTGTACGCCCAAGAATTCTCCCCGACTTCCTCCCTGCGACCTTTCTCTGCAGCGTAAGAACATCACACAAAAGAAAATGTCCTCCAGAAGAGAAAAGCGAAATTGGTTGCATATGAATGTCATGCAGGAGACAGACGAATGTGTTGGGGCGTCCACAGAGAAATACACCAGTTGAGATTGATCTCTTATGACGTAATACCTGTGGATAAGTCGGGCATTTTCGCCGCAGGAGGCAGCACAGCTGGAGAGCGGCAGCAACTTGGAAGAGGAAGACACCACAAAAGAAGAATTCTGAGTTCTCACAGTGGGAGGGGATTTTTAAAGGCACAATGAAATCTCATGTGCCATGTTGTGTGCATCAAATATTCCCAAACTAGATTCTAGTGAAAGCACTGAGTATAGATATATGTATGGTTTGAATATAAATAAAGTCAAATACTGATGTAGACTTTCATCAGTCATCCTTTAAAACCCATGTCAGCTGAACGTTGGTCGTATTCGGTAATGATGACGTGATGAAGTTCTGGAAATGTTCCCATTCCTGCTCTTGATGTCGACTGGCGCTGGCTGCAGCAGGAGGCCCACACTCCTAAATGAGAGCCGCGTCTGATGAGACGTTATCGGTGCCAAGAAGTGAATGCATAGTAAAGGGTGATGAAAAGTTTTAACCTGAAGCCTAAAGCAGCAGACAAAGACCCCACTCATTAAGCAGAGAGAGAGAGAGAGAGAGAG
>NW_019477773.1:0-1140 GCF_002814215.2 Seriola lalandi dorsalis | reverse complement strand
CAGCAGCATGGACAAGACCTTGTTCCAAGCCTGACTGATGAAAGCAGTCATGGTCCCATATCTACATCTTTCTCCTGCCTGTGAAGAAAGGTGGATGGTATCCCAGGGATCAATAATAGATGAACTCAAAAGAAAGATTTAGTACTCACATCCTAGAGATGACTGCTCCAGGTAGTGGATTGTTGGACATCAGGAAGTCAAGGGTACCCTCAAGGTCCCTGTTGAAGTTTCCCTGGCTGCCAAAATGGGAAAGAAGTGTGAGGTTAGATCAGTGGAAGAGCCAAAGAGTTAGCTGAAGATTTCACAGAGCCGAGACATGAACTATAGGCCTGTATTGCATGCAGTGTTCTGGAGAAGACATTGCAGTTAGAAAAGAAAGAAGCTGGAAGGAAGAATCTAAGTTTGCAGGGCAAAGTGGGCAGTCTTGAAGGAGATGATGATGATGATGATGATGATGATGATGCTGATGATGGTGATGGATCAGTGGAGACGTGGGACCATGATGGTCATCAGGAATAGGAAGAGGATGTTTGGACGTTTGTCTTCATGGAGTGCCATCAGTACAGTTGCTGGTGTAAGTAAAGTGTGTGACGGACAACCGGATGATGGGTGAGGTTTGTGTGACGGAGGGAAACGGTGTGCTTTGCTCAGTGTTCCTTCTAGAGTTATCAAACTGGTGGGAAAGCACATCAGATTCTTTGACACTGTAAAATTCAAGAAGAGGACAGCCCAACTGGCTCACGCATACTTTGCTTACTCTGAGCCTTTGCTGTGTGAGTAAAGGCAAGGTCAGTCCACATATCATCCAAGAGTGTTTTGGTCTCTCCAGCCGCTGCTTCCATTCTTCCAGGGGCCTCGTGCTGAGTCAGCACCCCTCAGTGGCTGATCTCGTAGTTTTGTTTAGCAGATTTATGATGACAAGGAGGGAAGGCACAATGGTGGAGCTTCTCGACCTCGACAGACAGTGTTCAGATGAACTTGCATGGTGAGGGCATTAGTCTATAAAGTGCTGCTTTAGTTTTGCGTTGACTGGTTCATTACCTCAGCACTGTACTCAACTCATTGGTCGGATGTTTTTCAGGCCCTCTCACTACAGAGGTTGTTGATTCAGTGCGAATGGGCATCTACAATACATATGTG
>NW_019477772.1:0-1265 GCF_002814215.2 Seriola lalandi dorsalis | reverse complement strand
AGTGTTTTTACCTGAAATCTGCTTTATTTTTATTGGATCACTCAGAAAACAGTCAGCCAATCAGAAGAGAGGCTCAGAGCCTCCTCTCTTCTGATTGGCTCACAGACCTGTTGTTACTAGAGCTCCAGAGAGAAGCCTGAGAGAGGAGATGTAAAACTACACTGAGATGGTTTTTATATCTTCTGATGGATCAAACACACAAGAAGAAGAAAACATGGAGCTTTAAACTCTGGTTCAACAGGTGGAGACATAGTGAATTTAAGGTCCGTCTGTCAGTACGATGAAATCCTGCGAGTTCACCTCCCTGACCAGGATCAACTTGTTTTTCATTTTCCTTCTCGTCACTTGTCACTTCTCTCTGAACCGATCCAAGTGTCAAAGCGTAAACCCTGACAGGTGATTAGTTGTGTGTCAGGTACAGGAGCACAATCAGACAAATCAGTGTCGTACCTTCCAGATCATCAATAGTCTTCTCCAGCTTGGCCACAGATCTCTCAGCAAACTCAGCTCTGGTCTCAGCCTGAGACGACACAAAATATAATGAACAGAATATGAAGAAGTGTGTGAATCTTTCTGCCAAAACATTATTTAAATTGAGGGTTTCCAGTTGTTAAAGGTCCCTCCCTCTCACCTCTTTCAGCTTGTCGGTCAGGATCTTGATCTCTTCCTCATACTTGTCCTCCTTTTGAGAGTACTGTGGCGAGACACAACATCCACATGTGACCGCATGTCAACTTCTCAAACTGACACACATTTACATTGAAGTTCTGGTTAAAGAACAGGAAATGAATCCGTGCAGCAGCCTCACACCTCGCTCTGCTGAGAAACTGCACAAATGTTCAATATGAATGTGACAGTGTGACAGTTCATGGTGGAGTGGTCCAGAGGTTAAAGGTTGGGCTTCACCACAGTTTAAGAGATGTAACATCAGGTGACTCATTCAGGCTAATTAGTGGATAATTAGTTCCTTTTTACAGTGAATGAGTTTCAATGCAGACTCAGTGTCCAGGGCCTGTGTGGTCCGAGGCTGGAGCAGAACGTCTGGTCCTACCTTCTCAGCCTGGGCCTCCAGAGACTTCAGGTTATTGGTGACGTTCTTCAGTTCCTCCTCCAGTTCAGCACATTTACTGGTTTAGTTTTATGTCAGAAGAAGAAGGAGAGAACAGAGAAAACTGTGAACAGTGACTCCATACACACATAAGTGTGTTCATATTGACATGTACAAGGCAACATGCAGCGCACAAGTACCCATGATGCACTCAAAC
>NW_019477771.1:0-1219 GCF_002814215.2 Seriola lalandi dorsalis | reverse complement strand
ATTCCCCCCCCCCCCCCTTGAAATACACACACATGCCAACCTCCCCATAAGGAACTAAGCTCCAGGGGAGAGAGATGAGGAATTCAAACTGCCACAAATTCTTGGCAAAGTAATGTGACGGATGGTTAATGATTAGAATATGTCCTGATCCGCCTCATTTCACCTTCTGGTGCTGTTTCCCACAGGCCACTGTTTTTTCCCTTAGGTTGTAACACTGACAAGTCATGGCTTGGTGTGGGCACAGAGGCTTAAAATTGGTGCAATTAGTGTTCTCTTCCTGACCTGATAAAAATTAGAGTGAAACCTTTGCCTGTTGCTGTTGATGGACCGGGGGAATATGGACGTGGGTACAAGCTTCTCATGGTTTTTTTTGGCTGTGTGAGCACGTACACTTATTTTGTTTCCTTTTCTGAGCAGAGGCCATGGCTTACATCCCAGTGAGTGATGGGTGATCTCTGTATCTCATATCCCTAGCTGGAAGATTTTTCTCTCCCTGTTCCACTATAAAGCCACAAAAGCCCTTTCCCGTTTAAAGTGCCCTTTAAAGGGTCGGTTCATCTGAATTAAAAACTCACTTTGTTCATGAAGATGATGTAATATGATCAGACGCTGGACCTTGAGGTGAGATGGTTTTGCCAACAGTCAGTTTTAGTTTTAATTTTGATTTTATTCATCCAGGTTTTGAGGCATCCATCTCCAAGATTTCTTCCTCCATCCAAATACAACAGATGTGATTGTTGGAAGTTTAATTGTTGGTGATGATAGAATTGGAAAATAACATTGAACATTGATTCCATTAATTAATTAATTAATTGACATTAAATGTGAGGGTTGATACCACACCACGTGTCTTTGTGCTACAGTAAATATGAAATCACATCCAGCAGGCTATTAGCTTAGCTTAGTATAAAGACTTGAAACAGGGGGAAATAGTTAACTTGGCTCTGTACGAAGTTAAAAAAAAAAATAAAAAATCTGCCTACCAGCACCGCTAGATTTTTATTTTTTATCATGTCACTGCACCCAGCCAAGAAATAGTTGTAACTCCCCATAAAACCGCAACTGGATGTTTCTACATTTCTGTTTCTACATTTCTGTTTGTGTACAGATTATACAAAACAGATATAATTGGATTATTAGTAAGTGTTAGTGGTGCTGGTGAGTGGATTTTTTTAAAACAATTTTTTCAACTTTGTGCTCAATGGATTATCCAGTGAAA
>NW_019477770.1:0-1140 GCF_002814215.2 Seriola lalandi dorsalis | reverse complement strand
ACATGACCGGCCTCATTCCTCTGCTTTGACGCCAGTCTCCTCCCGTCTACGTGGATAATCAAGTATCCATAACAACACCGGAACATATAAATTAATGCCGTGATTGGGACTATTCATCCCCGTTAGGAAAACGTCCTTGTGTTTGTCAATCTAGTTCACCGAATCACTGAAGCTTTAATGCGATTTCCTTTTGTCTCATTATGATTGAGCCTTGATGGGTGCCCATTAGCAGCCTTGGTAAACTACGGCTGCGGGGGAGGAGGATTGATCTTTGTGTTAATGTGTACAGATAGATGGCCATGTTAGGATGTAAATAACTGCCCAGCAATTCCCCACAGTCTTACAGGCACACTCACAGAACGAGGGAATTGCACCATGTGTGCATTACCCCTGGCAACAGCACAATCGACCCCCAACAATGCAAGGACTGTGACGAGACCCGACAAAATACAAATCGCCTTTGGGTTACAAAACAGTCGACAGCGATTCATTTCTTGAGACTACAAGGCAAATTGATGCGTTTCAATTCAATCAATACACCTTCAGTTCACCAAAAATTCCTCCCTGGTTCACGACTACCGAAGTTCTCAAGGTGATAAAAAACCTTTCTGCACAAAAGCACTTTTCAAGAGGCGCTGGTTCTGAAATATTTTGAGTATGAAAAAGCGACAAGGTTTCATCCTTGAAAAGTAGCATCTGTTCGGAAGCCGCAGTCATGATATATGGTCTCCTGACACTGTGAATCTCAGCTTTGAATGTAATAGAAAGTGGTAATCAGAGTCAATCAAAACACATGAATGCTAAAAGCACTTGGGATGTTTGGACAAGCAGTGGTGCTACATAATAACCATCCATGAGGCTACGAAACAACAGAAATCAACATGACCTTCAATTCAAATCAAACAGTCTGTTTACATAATTTCCCTGTCAGGCTCCATTTTTCCTAATCACACTGAGTACAGTAGAGCTTTCAATAGAGCTTTTGCAAACAAACTCAGCCACTGTATGTCCTCACGACTCAATTATATATTTAATATATTTAAACAGACTGGCAAGGCAAATTCATGTGAAGATGTAACTTCCGTGCGTTCACTTACTATCGCATAGACAAACATGTGCAGAGACGGGATGAAACTGTAG
>NW_019477769.1:0-1140 GCF_002814215.2 Seriola lalandi dorsalis | reverse complement strand
GAAAATGCAGGGTCACTATTTTCTTGCAGGATCAATATTTGAAAGACGACATTTACAGGAAGGAAAACAGTTTTTTCCAGACTCCAAACTTTGCTTTTTGAAATTCTGCAACATTACAAAACTGCAATTGTAATGATCTGGACTTTGTATTTATGATTTTCTGTTTTATTTTGAAATTATTTCATGCTGGCCTTACACCAAAGCGCCTCCATGCTCACTATCGGCTCATCTATCTATCTATCTATCTATCTATCTATCTATCTACGAAGTGTCCTTGCCTTTTCTATGAGTACAAAGTGCTGTATTATTATATGGGTGACTGTGGTTTGTAGTGTAAAGTGCTTTGAGTGGTCGATAAGACGAGAAAAGCCCATTTACCATAGGAACCCTATAGTGTTGGTTTCATTGCGCGGACCAGACATTCTGACATTGTATCTGAAGAAGTCAGTCTTCCTTTAACCATAACCAAGTAGTTTTAGTTGCTAAGGCAACAGCTTTAGACTATGGATCTGAAAACGCTATGACTTTACCTTGAAAACAGAAGAAACAATCCCAACTGTGTCCACTTAGGTATAGCTAGCTTTTTCCAGAGCTTTTAACTGTGATGGAGGTTGAATAATTGAAAAACAGCCAGTAAGAGGACCTTGAGTCTGGGCGGTTTCGTCCAGCATATATGAGCTGTCTTTTTATGAAGCCATTAAAAATCAACCCACCTGCCCACAAAGTCCTCAGACTTTACATTTTGAGTTCACTGTACCATCACAGAGTATCTAGTCTATATAAACTAAAAACAGTTGGACTTGGGACCTAAAGTCTGAATATTTCAACCTCTGCTGCTTCACTTTTGATCATTCTTGCTTGAATCAGTCTCTTGTAAGATTAAATTAACAAATGATGTTAATGCTGGCATTTGAGATGTAGCTTGTCGCAGCAGTTTTGAAATGTAATCATGTGAGTTTACACTGATATCATGAGCAATGATTAAACTCATAACAACGACGAGCAGGAGTCCATGAAATGTGTTATTGTCCTTTCGTGAAATCCTTAATTCCTGATGTGAGAGAGAGTGAATAACATGCGTCATGTAACAGTGGTGGTTACCCTGTTTAGACGGTGTAATTAGATTACAATTCAGTGAAA
>NW_019477768.1:0-1140 GCF_002814215.2 Seriola lalandi dorsalis | reverse complement strand
TGCTTTTTTTATGCCTTACTTTACTATGACTTTTTTATGCCTTAATGTACTATGACGTTTTTAATAACTTTTTATGCCTTGCTAAACTAAGACGTTTTTTTGACTTATTATACTATGACTTTTGTATGCTTTTTTATGCCTCACTATAATGTGTCGTTTTTATGATTTATGCCTTACTATACTATGATGTTTTTTACCTTAAAGTGAATAAGATTTTGATGAGCAGTGGTAGTGCACTGGTTAAAACAGTGGATTCCCCCTCAGAAAGTTCTGGGGTCAAATCCTGGACAGTTCAAAGAATTGTACATTTGCTAAATAGGAAATTATAATTTAAATTTTTATGCCTTGCTATACTAAGACGTTTTAATGACTTTTTTACGCCTTACAATACTATGACTTTTTTATGTCTTACTTCAATATGACTTTTGTGTGAATTTTTATGTATTACTATACCAAATTTTTGTGCTTTTCTATGCCTTACTATGGTAAGATGTTTTTATGCCTTACTATACTGTGACATTTTTATTCCTTACTATACTATGACGTTTTAGTGACTTTTTATCCTCACTATATCATGACATTTCTATGGCGTTTTTATGCCTTCTTATACTATAACGTTTTTATGCCTTACTATACTATGTCCTTTTAGTGACTTTTTATGCCTTATTGTACTATGACATTTTAATGAGTTTTTATGGCTTACTATATTATGACTTTTTTATACCTCACTCTACTCTGACGTTTTTATGACTTTTTATACCTTATTATACTATAAAGTTTTTATGACTCTTCATGCATTACTATATTACAAAATTTTTATGCCTTTTTTCCTCACTATACTTTGACATTTTTATGAGTTTTTATGCCTTACTATACTATTACTTTTTCGTGCTATTTTATGGCTTACTGTAGTAAGACCTTTTGTGCCTTGCTATACTATGACGTTTTAATGCCTTTTATACTATGTTTTTATGACTTTTTATGCCTTACTATACTATGATGTTTTTACACATTTTTATGCCTTAGTATACTATGATGTTTTTTTCCTTGCTATAGTATGACATTTTTCTGACTTTTTATGCCTTACTATACTATAACTTTTTAATAAATTTTCATGCCTTACTATACTATTACGTTTTT
>NW_019477767.1:0-1140 GCF_002814215.2 Seriola lalandi dorsalis | reverse complement strand
ATATCTGGTGAACACCAGGTACTGCTCATCACGTGGCTAATACCATCCCTGTGGTGAAGCATCCCTATGGTGGCAGCATCCTGCTATGCGGGTGCTTCTCAGATAGGGAGACCGGTCAGAATTGATGAATGCAGCCAAACACAGAGAGGTCCATGTACTCTATTTGTGAAGAAACCTGAAGATGGCGGTTCAGATGCTTCCCATCCACGATGGAGCTTGAAAGGGTCTGCAAGGAAGAATGAGATCCACTGCCCAAATCCAGGTGTGCAAAGCTTGAGATTTACCCAAGAAGACTTAAAGCTGTAATTGCTGCCCAAAACTACTGAATTATGGGTCTGATTACTTTTGTAAATGAGACATTTCAGTTTTTGCTTTTTAATAAATTTGCAAAAAATTCTAAATACTTATTTTCACTTTATCATTATAATGTATAGATTAATGAGCAAAACTTTGTATATCACATTATACATTATATAAATGTAATCTATATAGTGATTCTTACATTGTGTGTAGTTACAATGGGACAGATAATGCAAATTATGCCTTGATGAGCTTCAATAAACAAATAGGATCAGATGTTTGTCTACATGTGTTATTGTGGGCAATAACATGGTACTAACATAACCACTTTTAAACACTGATATTTGCAGTCTCTCGTGTCTTGCCTTGGTGGAGCCTTCTTAGGAGGAGTAATAGCAAGAATGTCAAAAGACTACAGACACTGTCGTGGAGGTTTGCCTGATCTAGTGGTGTGGAACACCTCAAACAACACTTACAAGGTGAGATCACGTCACATCCTTGCAGTTTGAATTAGATATTTTCCTTTATGTATGGATTCAGACGCTCTGTGGTTCCTGATTATTTCTTGTCTGATTACATGGATTATACTGCGTTCTGGCCTGTGACATGGGTTGTCTTGTTGTAGCTGGTGGAGGTGAAGGGGCCCAATGACCGGCTATCCCAAAAGCAACAGATCTGGCTGGATGAGCTGCAGAAACTGGGGGCTGACGTGGAGGTGTGTCATGTGGCGGCCACTGGAGCCAGGGGAGCTCGTCTGGAATAAACAGGCCCAGAAGGACTGATTACAAATTTGCTGCTAATTAATCAGAGTGTGGTGAAAATGGAAGCATCAACGGAAAG
>NW_019477766.1:0-1151 GCF_002814215.2 Seriola lalandi dorsalis | reverse complement strand
ACACACTCTCTCACACACACACACACACACACACACACACACACGCACACACGCACACACACACACACACACACACACACACACGCCAACAGGAAGAAAGCGAGGGACTGACCTGCGTGCACGAAGTAGGCCAGGTACAGATCCAGCTCCTTGACTGAAACTCCAATGTGGTGCGGCTGCACACACAGGCTGGGGTTCGAACACTGAGGAGACTTTACCAGCCTCTCCCCGTCAGTACTTTCGAGGGGAATCCCTTTGAATAAAATCACCATGACCAGGTCCAGCCTCCACACTTTGTCCGCCTGGCGCAGGCAGTCGATCCTCCTCATCTTGCCCTTCTGGTCGGGGTTGGACAGCACGCAGCATGGCGGCTTCTTCCCCGTCACCGTCAGCACAAAGTCCTCCCTGAACTCGGGTCGGATGTCCTTGCGCAGCTTGGCGAGGAGGCGGGACGCCCACTTCTGTTTGACCTCGGGCTTCTCGCTGAGCAGCTCGTCCTTCACGGCGCGCTCCTCCTCCTTGGACATGCGCTTCTCGTGCTTCTTGAAGTACTTCCTCTTGCGAGCCTGCAGGTTGAACCATGTGTAGGCGAAGGCCCGGACGTGGGGCAGCAGGGCTTCGATGAAAGGATGGAATTCATCCTGGAGGACGAAGGAGAGACACGGTGAGAGGGACGAACAAGTTAAACCTTAAAATACAGTTTACTTTCACCTTTAGTCACTTTATGATCACAACAGTCATTTTATTCCACTGTAACTGACTGTATCACACATATGTTCTTCTACTGAAGCTAAAATATTCCAACCACAGTCTCCACCTTTTATAGCTGAACCATCGAATAAAACATTCTCGGTGTTTCTGCATCATTTTGGACGAGTTCGATAAAAGTTCATCCTGACAGATTTGGTGTCTTTGGAAACGTCCACTAGAAAAAGCCAAAGTTTGGCTGCAGAACAGGAGGTTGTAACATCCTATAAACATCCGAAAAAACTGTTGAAACCAGAACTGATAAAAACCCTTGTTTTAAAGAGTTTACAAAATAAAAGTCAGTGAAAGAAAATAAAAAACAGAAGCTGCAAAGCAGAGAAAGAAAATCGGGTTTTGTAGATTTTTTAGACAAAGATGCAAAATGACAGAAAGGAGAGAAATAA
>NW_019477765.1:0-1140 GCF_002814215.2 Seriola lalandi dorsalis | reverse complement strand
GCATGTCTTCTATCTGACAAATGAACAGTGAAAGGTATAGATCCCCTCCAGTCATGTTTTACAGTACATGAAAAAACTGTTTCCAATAATTATTTGGTTTTTCAACATAAAAGTTAAAATAATCTCAAAATGAGATTTACCCCTTCCTCATCATTAAAAGCCAGATTCTATGAATATGCAACTATTTCTCACCTAATAGATCTAAGGTTAACTTGATAGTTGACACTTGCAATGTGAAAACAGAGAAAATCAAACATCCAAGTGCAATAAGCAAAAACACATTTAGGTGGAGCAGGACCTTTGGTTGTTCAGTAAATTAATTATGTCTGAAATAGGGCTGGGCGATATGGCCTAGAAGTAATATTGCAATATTTTTAGGCTATATCATGATACACGATATATATATTTTGCGATAATTTGAAATCTACTCAGTAGAAGTTCATAAATACATGATTTAATCCTTTGATGCATAAAGAGACACCCTAAGGCTTTGCTGCTGTTTTGTGTGATGTAGAGCTTCAGCTTCTTGCCTGTTTTTCACTCATGACGAGTGAATCCCAGCAAAAGAAGACAGGGAAACATTTGTTGATAGTCATACTGATATGATATCAGTAAGGTTAACAACTGACACCTTTCACTAACCTGTAGTTTAAATGCCTGGACATTATATGAATATGACACAGACATGAAATAAATATATAACTTTATATTTATAAATATATATATAGATTTTAGCAACTGCATGGAGAGACAGAGGAGACCATATGTACTAGATTGTTATAGCAGAAACCCAATGTTGGTTATAATTATTCTGATAATTTCACAGGGCAGTAGGATAATTGTTCTCTCTCTTTCTCTCTCTCTCTCTCTCTCTCTCTCTCTGTGGTGTGTTGCTCTGAACGAGGGTAAACAAAAGTCAAGGCAAAGTGTACGTAGAAAGACAGCTGCAGTAGCTGCAGCGCTGCACATGCGAGGCAGACAGTGTGTCAGATGCTGTTTCTTTTGTGAACCAATTCGTCTGCCTCCATCTTCAGCTACTGTTTCTAAACACGGATAAACTCGCTTTGGTGCTTCATTTTTTCGCTTTTCAGTTCCCTCCGCTCCAGATACAAACACACACACACACACACACACACACAC
>NW_019477764.1:0-1141 GCF_002814215.2 Seriola lalandi dorsalis | reverse complement strand
AGGTAAATAATCCATAACAGTAAACATGGTGGGTTTACTTTTGTTTTTTGAACTATATTTAAAAGTAATATTTGCCTACATATTAGCTGATCAAATAAATGCTAATGCTGGAAAATAAGGTGTTCATCCCCTGATCATAGCAAAGGGAACAGGCCAGACTGTGGTATCGAGTGTGCCCTAAATAGCAGGCTCATCTTGGAATTACAGCTGGTCGGCTTGTTGATGCTACAGTCCATTGGCAGAGGAGCTGACTGTGGCAGCTGAGTCCCAGCTGTCGTTATCCAGTTCTTTCCTTTTTTCATCATCTCATCTGCCACCCTGACCAAGTATGAGAGAGGAGAAGGCAAACGGTAAAAGGAACATTAAATTTATGAGCCAATAAGATGAATTAACGCCCCTATCACAGGATAAACCCCCGACTTGCTTCACCAATATACAGTTGAATATTGCAGCTCATTTGATTTATGTTAATATTAAACAATTCAGGTGTTTAATGCACCATGTAATGTGTCCTTTCTTCAGCAATAAGGTGATGAATGGTGTGTAACATGTCTGACTTACATTTGCTTTTTTTTGTTTATAAAAAGCCACAAATGTCACCTAATCTTTACCAACCAGTTGTGATGTGGATATACTATAGAAATTTTATAGATGTTGTTACTGTTGACACTGTCATTGAATGTAATCCTGTGTTTTGCAGACTGCATTTATATACACTGCTCCAAAAAATTAAGGGAACTCCTACATCAAACATCAATCTTGATGAACGAATTATTCAAGTTGAAAATCAGTCTGTGGCGGTACTTGACGGCGTCGGATGCACCGATACATAACGTTCTACAGGTGCTCAATTGGATTAAGGTCAGGGGAACATGACAGTCAGTCAATGGCATCGATGCCTTCGTCATCCAGGAACTGCCTACACACTCTGGCCACATGAGGCCGGGCGTTGACCTGCACCAGGACGAACCCTGGGCCCACTGCACCAGCGTCAGGTCTGACAATCGCTCTGAGGATTTCATCCCGGTGCCTGCCATTCGTGAATCAGATTATTTAAAAGGAGTACAGGAGCATGAGAAAGATGAGGCTAGTTCAGACAACATGTGTTAGGA
This sequence comes from Seriola lalandi dorsalis, assembly GCF_002814215.2. Taxonomy (NCBI): domain Eukaryota; kingdom Metazoa; phylum Chordata; class Actinopteri; order Carangiformes; family Carangidae; genus Seriola; species Seriola lalandi. The sequence goes on along the minus strand of NW_019477764.1, from coordinate 29 downwards.
ATAGCACAATGGTCAAAATGCATCCCAGT
>NW_019477763.1:0-1141 GCF_002814215.2 Seriola lalandi dorsalis | reverse complement strand
CATGGGAATTTGTGAATGTAAATTCAGATCTCATATGCTAAACTGTTTAGTTGACAGTATTGAAAAGCTAGTCTCTTTGTTTTGGAGGAGTGGCGGGGTTGTTGTTTCCCTGGTCCCTACCAATGTTGCTACACCCTTGCTGTGGTTACACTCCGGCACTCAGGTAATGTTATACTACAGATTTAGAAAACTGTGTTGTATAGTGCATGTTTAGGATGAATTCATTGCTGAAATTAACAGAAATTACAGAAATGAAGAAAAAAATATAAATTTTTGCACCATGAGTTTACTAACCTTTTAGGGTGCAATTTTTCTAAATGGAAGATAATCAACATGACACAACAGAGAAGAACAGTCTTTTTTAATTAAAGATTCAACATGCCAAGTATGATTATTTCATGACGACAGTCTTGAGAACTTTCTTCAGAACAGTCTCCCCCGTTAAAATGCACTTGTCACCAATTAAGTGCATGTCCGTGAAGGGCAGCAGGCGTGTGACAGGAAAATCGTCATCTTTTGTTTTGATGAGATCCTCCCTTTTCATCAATGCTGACGACACCTAGTTGACAAATCAGGGTGTGAACTCTTTGTCATTGTATTGTAGGGGACGTACAGGGTCTGGAGAACGCACCCTAGCCGAACTTAAAGAAGAGCAATAAGTAGAAATAGTAAATAAATAAAGCAAATAAGTGAGTAAGGAAATTGAATTTTGAAATGTCCAATGCTTCCATCAGGCCTTTATAATAACGTGTTTATTCATTTTAATGACAACTTGAACTGCAACAAGTCTTACAGAAAAAAGTGAGCAGCTTGAGCGAGGCAAGTGTGAGTCATACAACTGAATGAAGAAGCATCCCTGACTGATGAGCGAAACCTATCAACACTCTCCGACTACTGTGGAGGTATCAGAGAAAAGGCACGTAAGACACCACGTTATGGGGCCCCGGGGCCTCCTGTGAGAGGTTTGAGAGGATTTTTCCTATGATCTTGCAGATCAGACTGCAGATAGCAAACAAGTGGAAGAAGATGAGCTAATGTTTTGTTGGCCCAGGGAGTGATATTGTGCTACATTTTCAGGCCGGGTCATGTTTTGTATGTTTTAAATGTTCCTTTTTTTTTTCCAGGAATGAATGTGAGAATG
>NW_019477762.1:0-1224 GCF_002814215.2 Seriola lalandi dorsalis | reverse complement strand
CTGAATCCTCAGTTGAGGGGAACATGCAATTCTACCCCCGGTTGTATAATGGCCTATGTCAAAAGTGTGACTCTTTTGTTGAGTTTTTTGTGTTTCCTGAAAAACCTGAAAAAATGACTTAGGCCATTATTTTAAGAGGGTGTCGATATATAACATGCTAAAAGGCTGTACCTCAGAGTTGTCTTGTTTTCCAAAGTACATGTCAGAGGAGATGGCTTTGACATCATCTCCAAACTTTTTCCGAGCTTCTCCTGAGTCTGACACCGGCACTGCTTCTGGTTTCCTCCTGGATGTGGGCCTGATAAAAGATAATGAGTATAAATTAAAGCGATATTGACATTATAATCTGAACAATTCAAGTATTAACCCATATTCTCAAAACACACTGATCACATTGAAAATGTCACTCATCGGTCTCTAAGTTTACCCTTTACCACACAGTACATACACAAGGGACTTACAGTATGAGAGAGTCTAAATATTATATTCTTTATTTCAGCCATAATTCATAAACAAACTTGACATTAACTTAAAACATAATTACAAAACGATCATGTGATTACAACATGATTCCAATTAAAGTGGATAAATGATGACTTGCAGAATTGCCTTGTGGTGGAAGTAACAGTGCCTTAAACTTCTACTGTATGTAGCCGCAACAGCTGGTTGTGCAGACACTGTTAAGGTAACAACAGCTGGATGTATATAAATCATAAAACAACGTCTCCTACCTGTCATCAAGTGAAGACATAGCGGAGGACAAGTAGAAGTCTGGTTCTGGTTTCTTGCTCTCCTTTATCCAGCCTCCTCCATCGCCTCCATCACCCCAGCGTGAAGAGAAATTATCAGACAGTTCAGTTTGATCCTCAAACCGGGACAGGATCCTAAACAGAGAACAAGTTCAGATTAACGTCAGGTGGACAATCAACATGTGAAGTTGAACGGTCATCAGCAGCAGCTGAAGAAAAGGCAGATCTTCTGTCTTCGTCTGACCTAGAGGTGAAGGACCCTTCATCATCATCTTCTTCAGTGTACCGCCGCCCTTTGGTGGTCTTTCCCCGCAGTGGATTCTCCTGCTGAATGATGTGCATGTCTGATGTCACAGAGTGAGAAACTCCACTATGGAGAAGAGCAGAGACAGAGTGAACATATGAGCCAGAAACAAAGTCTTTGATTAGTTACAGGATCACTAGTATTTGCCTCTTCATCATCATCATCATCATC
>NW_019477761.1:0-1141 GCF_002814215.2 Seriola lalandi dorsalis | reverse complement strand
TTTATATGACATAATGTGGCTTCACTAAAGCTACAATTTTTAGCAAAATCAAATTTTAACAAAAAAAAAAAAAGAAAAGATGAAGATCTCTCAAATTGCTGCACCACTGTGAAAGGCTATAGTGTAACTTTTCATCACCACAACCGCTTCCTGTGTCTTTGAAATGAAAACGCTTTTAGTGCAGAGATGCCTGAAGCAGATGAGTAGGAAGCAACTTGAATACCACTTGCTCGATCTCTTTTTGTGATGCAAGCGAGTAATAGACATGCTTAAAGCGGCTGTAGAGCCCACTGCATGGTTTGCTCAGAGAATCAGGTGAAACTTTAGCGTGCTGACACTTCACAAGCTCCGTGTGTCGTGCCAGAGGAACTATTAACTGTACTCAGGAAGACTCCAGACATGGTAGAGGAGAGGATGGGGAACTGTTGGAGCTACACCAAGGTCGTTTTTTGGTTCATCTTTAAAATGATACTAACTCTGTTGTAAGACAATCATTTAAAAGTAACTGTATGCTTGTCAGTAAATCTTAGGTGGGTAGGTGTGTATGTGTGTGTGAGAGGTAATTGATGTCCCAGATGCAACGCTGTCTTTTCTGAACTGCTGAAATTCAAGGCATTACCTCAGCCAACCAGTGGCTAATTTTTTCCTCACAAGTCATGAGCAAATCATGAATAATGAGTTCAGCCTGAACAGCTGTGTTTGGTTATCAGTAGTGCAGGGCAGTTAGGTCCTATTTTTTGTGCTATGAACCACAACAGGCTTCAGTGACAGGCTTCAGTGACAGACCTCAGTGTTAAAAGAAATGAAGGATGTCAAGAGAAATCTGTCAGCTGTCACATCGGCAGATCATCTTATGATCATGGAGTGGACAGTCACAGTCATAGGCCAGGAACCGAAAATTTGAAGGTGTTGAAATGTCTGTACTACAGCTAAGAGAGTGGGTCACATGCTTGTGCCGGACGATGACTGAGAATAAACATGCTGACTGACATATACCACAGTATGTGCCTGATTATTTTGGTTGAGAGGAGCCAGATGAACAATAAATCGACGACAAATGAAGCACAAAGCTGAAGTTGAATTTTCAGATGCTAATTAGAATCTATGTCGGTGTAATCCTCAAATACCAAGATGGATACTT
>NW_019477760.1:0-1250 GCF_002814215.2 Seriola lalandi dorsalis | reverse complement strand
ATGATGCTGGCCACCTCTGGTAAAATCGCCTGAATCCTCAGTTGAGGGGAACATGCAATTCTACCCCCGGTTGTATAATGGCCTATGTCAAAAGTGTGACTCTTTTGTTGAGTTTTTTGTGTTTCCTGAAAAACCTGAAAAAATGACTTAGGCCATTATTTTAAGAGGGTGTCGATATACTGTATGATGCAGTGTTCAGAGGCAGTTTAAATATAATATCTGATATGACTGTTGTTCAATTTACAGTAAAGAGGATAGAAGTTGGGATCAGAAATCTGATGAGCAGACTGCACTCCACTCAGCTATGTGGAATGAAATTAAGTGAGTGAAACCCCAAACCCGTACCACGCAGGTCTTAGTATGCTGATAGAAAGAGAGCATTTAGTCTAATGGGATGGTGCCTGTTCTTTTATCCTCAAATGCTGCAACTCAAACAAGATGCACAGACGCATTAAATCTTCAGTCAATGACAGGTAAATGTGCCTGTGACTGAATAAGAGGATGAGATTCATCACTTTGTGGCTATGGGAGTAGTAATTGGCCTGTCAGGTTACAATAGTTTCAGCTTGGAGTGATTTCAAATGTGAGGACAGTGCTTTAGTGAAGAAGGAGCACCCAGATTCAAACGTCCGTGCCAGCAAGCATCCATCTTTTTAGCAACAAAGGTGAATGCCTCCCTGCTCTGTTAGCGATTGCCGTTTCAGAGCTGAGTTCAACAATGTGGAGGGTGAAGGAAAAAAAAAAACAATGTCTACATAAGGAGCAACATCTGTTTTTTTCACAGTGCAATGTGCAGTTTCAAAGAGCTACAGCAGTGACACTTTCTTGATACTGTATGGTTTGTTTTGCAAATCAAGTTGCCATTCATTCACTCGGTCATTCATTCATTCATTCCACATAATCTCTTAGAATTTAGAGCAATCTGAAAAACAGCAGCAGCATCCACTGTCCAGAGCCTAATCCAGGTCTCACGGCAGTATAGCTCTCTCTGTCTCTCTTTCTCTCTCTCACCCCTTCTCCCATCCCTGCTACTCTGGCCCATCATACATGTACACCCATGGAGCAGAATCACAGGGCTTACTCATTGTCCATATAAACCATTACCACCCTGTCTCTGAGAATAATCCACTAGTGCAAAACACCAGAGTGCTATTGCTGCTTTTGCTGCTGTTCCTTACCCCATATGCCACTGCACACATTCTCCACCATCTGCCCTCAGTGATAAAAAATAGAGCAAAAAAAAAAAAAAA
>NW_019477759.1:0-1141 GCF_002814215.2 Seriola lalandi dorsalis | reverse complement strand
AAATCTATACATGGGAAACACTGGAGTAAAAATCACATGGAAACTTCAAAAATCATAACTGAAAACATACAGACGTGCCACAGCAAACAGGAATAAATAAGACGAACTTCTTCACAGAGAAGTGGACAGGGAGGAGAGGAACAGGGCTAGAGAAGGAGCTGGGGTTCACAAGGGTTCAGCCCTGAGGCTGATACTATGACGTTTTTTGACGTTTTTATGCCTTACTATACTATGATGTTTTATGGCTTATTATAGTATGACTTTTTATGCCTTACTATACTATGACGTCTTATGCCATATTATCCTATGAAGTTCTTTGACGTTTTTTGCCATTTTTATGCCTTACTATATTATGACCTTTTTTGACCTTTTTTGGCGTTTCTATGCCTTATTATACAATGATGTTTTATGCCTTACCACACTATGACGTCTTATGCCTTAATATCTGATCATATTCTTTTACGTTTTTATGCCTTACTATACTATGACGTTTTTTGACGTTTTTATGCCTTAGTATACTATGATGTTTTATGCCTTATTTTAGTATGATTCTATATACCTTACTACACTATGACGTTTTTTGATGTTTTTTTACATTTTTATGCCTTATACAATGATGTTTTATGCCTTACTATACTGTAACGTTTTATGCCTTAATATCCGATGACGTTTTTTGATGTTTTTATGCCTTACTATATACTAATACGTTTTTTGACGTTTTTAATGCCTTACTATACTATGACGTCTTATGCCTCATTGTCCTATGACGTTCTTTGAGTTTTTTTGACATTTTTATGCCTTACTATACAATGATGTTTTTTGACGTTTTCATGCTTAACCATACTATGACGGGTTATGCCTTATCATACAATGATATTTTTTGAAATTTTTACATCTTACTGCATTTTTTTACTTTTTCATGCCTTAATTGTCAGGTTTTGTAGCTTAAAGGACCCAAATGCTGACAATCGAAAGGATTATGAAAGAAGGTGATTTATTAAACAAAGAAAAACAAGTTTTGAATACAGAAAAGAATCCAGGCCGGGAAACCAATGTCCAATAACCAAAACACAAGGAGAACCAAGGATATTCAAACATCAAATCTATACATGGGAAACACTGGAGTAAAAATCACATGGAA
>NW_019477758.1:0-1141 GCF_002814215.2 Seriola lalandi dorsalis | reverse complement strand
AGCTTTTTAACTTTGTAATCCTTTCAGAATAAAGCTGTAAAGGTTACAAAGTCATCTCAAAGAGTTTAGATCAGAGTCAGTCCACAGTTTGACAAACTGTCGGTGAATGGACATGATTTAGTGCTGTGGCTACTCTCCCTTGAAGTGCATATAAGGCACAACGCTTGATGCTCAGTGAAGTAGGAAAGAACTCCCACACTGGAACATCTCTGCCCATGAGTTTATTGTGGTTGCATGAACACAGAGGAAACTGCTGTTGTACAACAAAAACCATCAGTGCAGGCTTAACTGCTTGCATGTTATTACTGTAAGTACACTGTGTTTGTCTGTACTTGTATGTCAGATAGTGATCAGATCACATCTTACGACCAGTTAAAGCAGAAAACCAGGTACTTCCAAAGGGTTCACATGCTTTTTCTTGTCATTGCATTTGTCTGTGTGAGTGACGGGAACAAAGAGAGAGTGTATGTGTGTGTGTTTATTTGTACGTCCATCATAGCAGGTACTATCCATTAACATCACCACGTCCTGCGGTTACATCATTACCTCCTCTGTGAATGACAGCCTGAGAGGTTGCAGCGGGCAATTACCACTTTCCTTCCATTTTTACATTTGGATTTACAGGCTTCAGCCCGATCGTTAGCTGTCACTGTTTGAATGAAATACACAGGTTTTTCCCAAAAGGCATACTGTACATTTGAATCCAAAAGAAGGTCTGTCATAACAACGACTGTGTAAAATAACAATTTTGAAAAGAGGAGAAATAATGTGCCACATGAAAAGCAAAGTTCAGGCAAGTAATTAATGTTTGACAAACACTGTGGATGAGTATGAAAGGGGATCTATTTATAGTCTGGCTGTAGAGCTTTTCATTGCAACTCTTGCTAAGAGAAAGAGTCTTTCCAGTCAAATGTCCAGTCAGCTGCAGCAAATCTAATGTGCACTCTGAGGATTTTTCAGATGCTCTTAGAGCGGTGTGAAACCACAAACGACGCTCCATCCTGAAACGCAAACACATCGTGTTTGCTGTGATTCTCACATCAAACTGATTTTACTCCGTGACTATAGGCATCATGTGTGTGTGTGTGTGTGTGTGTGTGTGTGTGTGTGTGTGTGTGTGTGTGTGTGTGTGTGTGTGTGT
>NW_019477757.1:0-1141 GCF_002814215.2 Seriola lalandi dorsalis | reverse complement strand
GTATTACACAATGCCTCCCAAGCAAACAGGTCTAAGGTTATTAAAGGGTCATTTCACCCACATCCCAGATTTTCTCACTTGCCTCTAGTCATGCTGATAGATTCTCTGTCGTCTGCCTCCAGGCCAATACAACAGGTGTTTTTCATGGAAAAAGATGCACCAAGTACTGGCTGATGACTTCTGCTAGTTGACAGCTTTCAATACTTGGTGCTATATACGCACTTCGGTCTATAACAAAAAAAGTACCGAGGCCAGATAACCAGCCTTCACTTCAGTATTTGCCAGTAATTAATCTTGTAAGCTATACATTAAAATAATATACACATCATTTAAAAAAAGAACCAGTTTGTGAGGTTTAATAAACTTTATTCATCATAACTTTGCTGATAAAAATGTAAAAACAAATCCATAGACATGAGGTTGATGCGAAACACTTCAACAGGCAGTAGAGCTGTTTTCTAAAACGTGGCACAGATTGACCTTAGGATTTTAAAATGTTACATATATCACAGCCAATATCCATATAAGGTCATTTTTCAGAACAAATTTGAAATGGAAAGTAGTGAAATGGCCTGATCTTGACGTCTTTTTTAAAAAATATTTTACTTAAAGATTTACAGAGCATTATGAGACATGCTGTGGTACTAGAATTTTACCCTTTGGCTTTGCTTGATGCATTTACCATCCAAAGTTGCATTATGTTTGTATAATAAGTATAAATTCATGTTACAGCCTGTAGTTGAAATGCCAATCAGGTTTAACAACAGTAAATGTCAAACTTTATTTGGAGTATGATTCAGGCTTTGGCATACTGCAACACTGAAGGTAAGGACCAGTAGGAGAGAGCAGGTTTAACCACATATATAAAATTTGAACAAACTGGTTTATGTATAGATGGTAAAGATGACGGTAAGTGACACTGTGATGATCAGATAGACAGACAGACAGACAGACAGGTGTAACAGGATCATTAAAAACAAAGCAAAGGATCATGTGTGACAAACACTACACTATAAATCACCACACTGATGAAAAGCTACTGTAAGAAAACAAAATTAGACAAAATTACCAGACAAGGACAGTGTATGATCTTTGAAGAAGTACATCATAAAGTAGTTTTTCTTTCATATAACAGAGGAGT
>NW_019477756.1:0-1141 GCF_002814215.2 Seriola lalandi dorsalis | reverse complement strand
GAGAGAGAGAGAGAGAGAGAGAGAGAGAGAGAGAGAGAGAGATCATCTACAGTATTCTTAAACAGAGATGGGGACTAGTATCAGTGGTTAAGCATATATGCACACATCTCTGTATGAGGCAGAGACAGATGACAGGGGCAACAAGAATGACATCAACCCAAACACACACAGCAGCATGAATCCTCTCATGCAAAATGCTAAAACATATACAGTCTCAATCCCAAACTAAAATATAACTCCATGCAGCCCTACCCTTATAAAAGAAAGAAAAGAGACACCAAAATAAAACCACATTATTTCATTATACATCATTATGGTGCAGTGGTGGGGGGGAACATTAACATGTGCATACCCAGGACATGATGATAAGAAAGCACACTGTAAAAATAGCAAGGATTCCTGATCAAATGGCATGAAAAATAAAAACCTAGGATCGCTGTTGGTAGGTATGTGGCCAAATATTTTTCTAATTGGAAGGGCACTTTATCTTGCTGTCAGAGAAGCAGTAAAAAGCGGTGCTGTTCCCAGAAGGAGAGGAGCACAGCTTGCTGGCCTTTTATTAGTGCTGGAGCTCTGATATATGCCTCTGCTCTAGGCTTTCATCAGGAACCTGCACCATAAACACACACGCACATACACACAAAGAACTGTTATAAACTTGCCACGCTGAAAACGCAACGCAACCATTATTAAACATTTCAGAATTCTGCTGCTGTACTTTTTAAACATGCAATCAGCATACACTCAACAGAAAATTACTGCTAAAAAGTTTTCTATAACAAACTGAAGACGCCAACATTAACTGGGGGCATTACAGGTTAACATAGTGATAACACATCAACACAAAACTACATAAAAAAAAGAATTCAAATCCAGAAACAACAGAGCAGCATAGAGAGCAAATAAACGCCTCAGTACAACCAAACAGTGTAAAATGGTACAACCTGGCACTGTAAAACCATTAAGTCACTAGAGAAAAAGAAATCACAAAATAAAGCATGCACGCACAAACACTAGAGCACCAACTTTTATTGGCTAGTTTTTGCACACAGTGGTATTCCGAACTGACTCATTCAGACTGATACAGAGGCACAGACAAAGACAGTAAGACTGACAGACGCACACACACGCACACGCACAC
>NW_019477755.1:0-1142 GCF_002814215.2 Seriola lalandi dorsalis | reverse complement strand
TCTTCACATTGATACATGAAACAAACACAAATGTCATGTTTTCCAACAATTGAGTTTTGACTGGATCTTTGACCTCATGATCTCATCTCATTGTGGCCTCTTCTTCTCCAGTGGTTTAATGACATCTCCATCAACCAAATGCTAATGTTCACAGAACAGTGGTGGATGGGAACTCGTTATTTCACAATTTCTTTCATTGATTTTCCTGGAAATTCGCTCTAAACCCGAATATAAATCTGACTACACACTGTATATAAAGAGACAGAGTCTTTTGAACTTAAACAACCGATGGACAAACTTATTTTTTTGCAAATATGCCACTTTAAGCAAATGATTAAGTCATTAAGGCTTAATTAATTGCTGACCCTAAACTCTTGTGTGTGAGCTGTACACCATGTTGGTGCTGCCCTATGTCCTCATGACACAGTGTTCCTTCCCACCAGCATAACATTATTAACAACGTAGAGAACTCTAACCCTGACAGTAATGGGACACCCAGCTGAGTCATCCAGTGACTCTGCAAAACCTGTAAATTAAAGGGAATGAAAAAAAAAGGTTGGGATTCAAAGGTTTAATTGGTATATTGGTTTACCTATTGAACACTGTCCCTGTTTTTCCCCAGAGGCTTAGTCTTCTCCAGGAACTGTTCTGGCAATTAATCTCACACATCACTTTGTTTCTAGAAAAATAATTAGGAAACTAGGACCCATGAAATATATTGTTACAGAGAAATCTGAGAGGTTGAATGGAATATTAGAGTTTTGTCATTATTTTGTCAAAACAAAAATAAAACAGCGATTTCAGATCTCGTCCTGCAGCAGAACATTTACCGTTTACAGTGTTTTACTCAGCGCGGCTTCACAGAAGCAGCAGAATTTTTACAAAGGCAATTGCCCAGGAGATTTGTGGTGATCAATCTGAATCTATTTTTTGTGTCTCCTCACCGTTAAAAACAGCTTCTTCACTTTCTCACCTGAAATGCAACTGACGTCTGAGCTCAGAAATAGACCCGAGAATCATGCACAGCCACTGCACGGTCTGACACTTACGTTTGAATACATGTGATGGAGTGTGTGTGTGTGTTTGTGTGTCTGTTTGTGTCTGTGTCTGTGTTGTATAATTTAACTGGTAATTCCCCGTAG
>NW_019477754.1:0-1142 GCF_002814215.2 Seriola lalandi dorsalis | reverse complement strand
CGCCAATACCTCCTTCTCCCTAGCCAACGTCCTCAGGGATAATGAGGTGTTCCCAAATGTTTTCCCTGGGGTTTCTTCCAAGTTGGACGTGCAGGGAAAAACTCCACAGGGAGGAATCCAGGAGGCATCTTAATCAGATGCCCGAACTATGTCAGCTGACTCATTCGATTTAGTTTTACTTTTATCTTCAGTTTTCTCGAACTCCTCACTGTACCTTTAAGACCTTTAAGGTTAAGCCAAGGCTAGGGATGCGCACGATTAGTTACTATTACTATCTGATTAAATGTTGCATTAAGGTTGCATGTAGGCTGTGCTAGAATTAACTGGCATTTACCACTCAACCAGAGTGATGCGTGACCGCATTCAGCACAGGTAGGTGGATGTTAACCTGCAAAGAAATAAGGCTGCTGGTGCTAGCACTGCTAACGTTAGCCACACAGCTCATCACGTGAATGACTGCGGAAGAAATGCTTCCACTCAATTTAATCGACAGGAAAATTAGTCGTTAGGAAGATCCTTGGTCACCAGTGATCTTATCATTTTGGTCATCAGCTAAAACTGAAGCCCGTAGGAGGACTGGGTAAACCGAACATTAAATTCAGGCTCGCTCCCGGCTCACCATGACGATCCAGTACAATGTTGGTGTTCTTGTGGGGACAATAATCTGCTTAACGTCTGCTTAAACTCCTGTTATATTTCATTTCATCAACTATTTAAACTGTGAGCAGAACACTGTTGTGCAGTTCGGTCATTCCCGCCTTTTACGTCCAGTTCATGTCGGGGCGTACCATTTGCTCCCAGCTCCCAAATGAATATCTGAGCAAACATGTATGGAGAAAGCGACCTGTGATCTACAACAGCAGTCTGCGATGTGAATCCCAAACACTACTCTGGCTCAACATTACTCTGGGGATATAAAATGGTGATCCAAGTGCAATTAACTACATGACAGGATATAACAGAAGGAGTGCTCCAAGTCCTTGGGACCAACACTATAAAATAATGCTAAATCAATATCATATAATACATGATATTAGCCTGGAAATGGTTCACTTTTTTTTTCTCCTACTTTGCAGCATCGTCCTGGCCAAGCGGAAACATAGAACCCAGAACCCAACTGTTAAAAACCTGCATACTTATAA
>NW_019477753.1:0-1142 GCF_002814215.2 Seriola lalandi dorsalis | reverse complement strand
ACACACACACACACACACACACACACACACACACACACACACACACACGTGAGCTACTGTAAATGAGGACAGCAACCTTTTGCAGCAGTGGGAGGAATTCATTTGGTGTGTGGTTTTATGTGTGTGAGGGGGAAGAGAACTAGACTCAGACAGTGTGGCTTAGAAACAGATTGACCTCTTTAAAGTGACTGACCTGAAAACAACAGGTAACACAACCATACAACAGTCTTCCTCAACTGTTGTGATGAAACCATGTGGTTTGATTAATGAACAGCATGTGCATGTGACCAGCAACAACTGCTATACTGCATGTCTATATTGTGCGGCCAAACATACACAAAACACACACATAAAAGCAATTATGCTGCACTAATACACACAATAGCCAAGTGCATATCATTTCTGATGTGTATCCAACTGGACCTTAAGTTAGTTGGTTACACCACATGAATTTAGTTTTACGTAGGGAATTTAATTATTACTAAATATTTACATATTTTAGCTGATTAAACAAACTAACAAAACTAATATTAGCTCAAGGGTATAGATTTGATTTTTAAATATTTATATCTATATAGAAAATATGTTGGTGTTAAGCTTACTTAAGCACAATAACTACATACACAATATATACTTAGTAAACTCCCGCCAACAGAGTGTTCCAACAGAGTGGAACAATCTTTCATCATGTTTTCTGCCTAGGTCATTTCAGCTTGAGTGTGATGGAAGTGTACTTGTCCAAGACCCAAATCAGGTCCTGCTAATATGCTGAACAGTGATGCAATCAGTGATGAGCATATTAAACAACAGGTTATCTCATCACTGATTGCAATTGAGTTTTTGTGCCTCAAACACACAGTGACACAGATGCTTAAGAAAAAAAATCCCTTCTTACCTCTCCAAACCTTTGAAAAAGATTGTTGTGGCAGACCTCAAATGATTAACATTAACATCATTCTCTTTCTCTACACAAGTAAATATTGGCTTTATTTAGTAGAAAACCTGATAATAACTATAGAATTAAGATATTACATTTTTCACAGTGGGGAAATCCTCTTTTCTGTCACTTTTATTACAGGGGTCAGCAGTAAGGATCATTTGGACCCTGTGAGCATTCAGTGTCTGGCTCCAGGACTGTCATA
>NW_019477752.1:0-1142 GCF_002814215.2 Seriola lalandi dorsalis | reverse complement strand
GGTGATATTGACGGTGATGGTGATAATGATGATGATGATGATGATGATGATGATGATGATGATGATGATGATGATGATGATGATGATGGTGATGATGATGTGTTCCACAGGGAATCTGAGGACCATGAGCAGCACTGGTTTTGGATTGGACTGAACCGCAGGAACCCGATGGACAATGGTGGCAGCTGGAAGTGGAGTGACGGACTGGCTGTGAGTAATGAAAATGATACCTGGTCCAAAAGTTATAACTTAACTGTGTACCAGCTGATTCTGAATTTCAAAAATGCTTGAAACAGAATCTGTTCATCTCTGTTTGTGTCTCAGTTCACGTACCAGAACTTTGGCCGCTACTACTACAACATTCGGCAGTGTGCTGCAGCAGACTTGGGCACTATGACCTGGCTGGCCATGCACTGCGAGTCTGAGTTAGACTGGATCTGCAAGATCCCCAGAGGTACAACTGCACTGGACCTTTTCTTTGGGCTGTGTTAAAAGGTTCTGTGGGTTGGATTGGTACATTAGTCCTGGACATACTTAAATTCTACATCTGTTTTTGATTTTCTAATTTGTGCTTTTTCCACCTATATCTCATGTTTGGGGCATTTATATGTCATTAATACACCTTTACCCTGTTTATGTGTTTTTTAGGTAGTGTTGAGAAGGAACCAGAAGTCTCTGAAGGTCGGTGTTATTTTCTTAGCTTTCAGCTTTACCTCTCAACACACTGAAATTATCTCCTGAGTGTATATATTAAAACCTTCCTTTTACGTCTCACCATGGTTGGTCAGGAACCAGTTCACCAGAGTGGATTGCCTTCCAGGAGGCTGAGTATAAATTTTTTGACCACCGCACCACTTGGGACCAGGCCCAGAGGATTTGCTCGTGGTTTGAGTCTTCGCTGGCTTCCGTCCACTCAGCTGAGGAAGAGGCTTTCCTGGCCAACACTTTACGCAAGGCACTGAACACTTTATCAAAATGATTTAATCCAAAAATGCAATTGATTACGATGGTCTTAACAAGCAGCCCAGCTTTATCTGGGGAAAGCCATGAAGTATACTCAACAAGCACAAACTTGTATGTGAAAGTCAGCACTAATTGTGGCGTCTGTGTTCTGCATAGCAACCAAGCTGTGTAACTCCAGT
>NW_019477751.1:0-1142 GCF_002814215.2 Seriola lalandi dorsalis | reverse complement strand
GTAACTTTTAGTTACATACATTTTCTCACAAAAGGGTGTACATAACTGCCCCTCTTCCTTCCCATCATATTCACATCTTATTTACAGTGAATGCAAATAACTGATAAATAGAAATAATGTGCAACTGAGAATTTTGTCACATTTGCATGTGGAGTGAATTTAGATCACTATAAAATATCACCTGCTTGTTACATTTACAAATGTGACAATACTGTATGACTTGGTTTGATGAATGTGTTTACTGCAATGGAGGCCATGATTATATATGTATTATATACAGATTTTTATTTTTTAGTTTCATATTTAGCCAATTATGAACTTCAACACCAAACCAAGGTCAGTATTTTAACATAATTGCCAGTAGTCATGTTATTTGTGCAATCTCATTTGGTGTGATAATACTGAGCATACACTTCGGGGATTGACAGTGACTGTCCACGTTGCCCAGTGACAATGAAAAGAAATTCAGCATTTCTTAGCTGCTGCGTGTTCAGGCATTCGTTTATGTGAGTGCAGTGCTCAAGTGGCTCTGCAAATGATCTGCAGCAGCCTTTACAGCTCTGGTGTAAGTGATAGACTGCCACCCTGAGTTCTTCATAATCAGCCTACAGCACTGGCTAGTTCAAAATTTGTGCAAAAGAATATTGTTTTTGTCTCGGTACAAGAGCATGGGAAAAATAGCAGACTTCTTCACACATGAATTGTTGATGAAAAGCTAAGTGACCTAACATTGACAATTGGTGCAAGGTGCTAATTTCTCACCTTTGTTTTTATCTTTCCAGTGAACAGCGTGTCAGAGTCTTTGGAGGAGTCTGCAGCAGCGTACACCAAAGCCACAGCCAAGAAGTGCATCTTAGAGAAAGTTGACGTCAAAACCGGAGAAGAATCAGAAAGCAATGTTTTACAGGTAGAGGGCGGCTCCCTTAATTTCAAGACATGCAATAAATAAGTGTGGCAGACAGCTATAACAGTCCTTGTTTGTCTGCACTCTTTTCCCACAGATGCAGTGCAAGTTATACGTTTTTGAGAAGACTGCTCAGTCGTGGATAGAGAGAGGTCGAGGTTTGCTGAGGCTCAACGACATGGCATCGACAGACGATGGCACGCTACAGTCTCGTCTAGGTACAGAAACATCTTTTTTT
>NW_019477750.1:0-1142 GCF_002814215.2 Seriola lalandi dorsalis | reverse complement strand
CTCTGATCTGAATCTACTGCAGGTAACACACTGATTACCTCACGTCAAAAATAACCCCAACTATCCCTTTAAACCAGGATGGGGTCAGAGTGTCCTTGTGTGTGCCGGTCTGGAACTAATGTGTGATCTGTCTGGCAGTGTAACTGTCACTAGTAAAGCGTGACTGTCTGTCACCTCTAGCTCCGCTCCATTGACGCAGTTTAAAGCTGAATCATTAGTAAATTCCTCTCCTTAAAACAGAAATACTACTACAATACAATCATAATTTCAAATTAAAAGCCCTCCAGGAGATGATGCTAATTGAGCTGTTAAAAGGCTTTTATTGTGCAAGAAGTTTTACTTAAATTGGCAGCAACTGGAAAGATTAAGTGAATAAAAACATTTCTGTTAAAGTGACTATAACGTGATGACCAGTTTATTTTGACAAGATATAGAATTAGCCTTAATAAAAGCTGCAACAACTGTTTTAACTAATCTGTCAATTAATCATTTAGTCTATTAAATGGTGAAAAGTGTCTGCGTATTTATAAAAACATTCAACTCACAATCATTAAGTTGGATTCAGTGAATGTTGTAATTTTCCTTGATTAAATGACTAAAACAACCAGTTATTAAACCTATCAATTAACTAATTGAACACCTATTAATTTCAGCACTAACTGAGACTCAAATCCTTTTAATGTAATGTAAATGCTCCAATCTTAATAAGATTAAGTAACTACTTTACTCACCCCAGTCTTGTCCTCCTCCTCCTTCTCTAAGTTGTCTTGTTGGGTTAGTGACAGTCGACGGCCCTTCTTCAGCCAGGAGTTCGGGTGGAGGCCCCTGCAGCCTTTTAAAGTCCCCCAGTTGAGTGGTTCTTTGGGTGGGGAGTCTTTTGTAGTAGTCCCCAGGTCTGGAGATCCACTGGAGGTCAGCGCAGAGCTGATGGTGAAGGATGCAGACAACGCAGAGGTGCTGTTGGAGGCCAGGTGTGTCTTGGGCAGTACAAGCCCCCGTCTGGTCGCACAGGTGTGGTCACTGCTGATGGAGTCAAGGGAGGAGCGAGTTGGTGCAGGGGAGGTGGGGGTTGAGGAGAGGCTGGAGGAGCTGGCCTCCAGAGCTGCTGACCTCCCACCATACAGCTTTGACCCAGACTCACT
>NW_019477749.1:0-1142 GCF_002814215.2 Seriola lalandi dorsalis | reverse complement strand
AGACAGAATGACAGAGAATAAGTAGATAGGTACAGGTACAGTCATCAGGGTTTGAGAGGACAGTCTACAGATACTAACCCACTAGGTGGCAGCATTATCTCAAAGTTCAAGTATTACAGATCATTTAATACCAATATGTTAACACTATTAGATGAACTAGTGTTGTATGTGTGTGTGTGTTTGGCTCTTATGTTTACCTGTAGTCCACTGGTGGGAGGGACATAGAGCCACCATTCATAGCCTCAGTGGGTGGAGGAGGCAGCGGGACTTGGTGATGGTGAGAACGGCCCAGTGTCCCGCCTTGATAGGCCATCATAGTCCTGCCCCTGTTATCATGCTCACCTCCTCCACGACCAGCATGTCCTGCAGCCATCTGGGCAGCCAGGACGCTGGGCGGAGGGCCAGAGTAGGTGTGGGCGTGGCCAGCGTGGTTCATGGTGTTGGGGTAGTGGTGCTGATCAGGGCCGTGACCCCTGAAGAGAGACAGCAGGGAAGAGGTGGAGGAGAAGATTGGAAGGTGAAAGAAGAAGAAGAAGAAGTTTTTTTCCACACCTGAGGAAGGAGAAATGAAGTAACATACCAGAGTGTGTGTGTGTGTTCACCTACCTGTTCTCTGGCGACATTGAGCCCTCAGAAGAAGCCCCTCTGTCGCGGTGTATGGTGTGTCGATGGTCTGGTCTCAGCTCCTTATCCAGAGCCATCATGTTCCATTCCTGCCGACGGTTCCTTGCCTTGCGGACCTTCTTCACCTCCCTCTGTAACGTCCCATCAACACAACGCCGCTGCTCCTACAAGAAAGAGAAAGAGGTGTTTTTAAGCTATTTTGTTCAAATACGGTCAAACTAGAAACAGCAATATAAAAGATAGATGGTGGTCTCTCACTATGTGTGTTCCTCTACAGACCAGCTGTGTTCCTGACAATGACTGCATGTTTTGTAGCCTGTGACATTATTCGATCATTATATTTATAATAACTCAAACTAATTCTAAAAATCTGGGATGGAGCAGCACCAGTAACTGGCGAGTACAATCTAAAAATTCAACCACAACAAAACTGAAATCTTGCTATATGACTGTATGAATGAAGGCTGACATTTGAGATCCTGATGACAGAACTGTACCTTCTGTTTCCTCTTCTCTTT
>NW_019477748.1:0-1142 GCF_002814215.2 Seriola lalandi dorsalis | reverse complement strand
CTTTGTTTTTCATGTGCCACAGTCTCTAATTATGACAAGAATAGACTCTATGCAATCCATTTATTTTACATTCAGATTCAGTTACAATCTCAGTTCAGGGGAGATGTGAGTTTTAGATAAGCAAACTCGGAGTGATTCCTCAAAGGATGGTTGTTTGCATGAAACCTGTGTTGATTAACTTGTTTGATATGTAACTCTTCTGACATCAGTGCCCATTAGATTGTCCCTGACAATTACACAAAATCCATGTATTTTGAAATGTAGCAGCAGCAGCAGCACCGCAGCAAAACTTTAATGAGCATAACTTTGGTTTAGTTAAGTCAAAGAGCACAAAACTGTGACTTCAGTAATCACACAACTATCTGTAGTATAGCACTATCTAGTGTGCACTCATCATAACTGCAGTGATCCCAAGTTACTAAAAGATTTACAGTACAGGATGGAAGCAGTAGTGGCCCCTGGGCTAGTTTCACAAAGATATTTTAGACCGGTCTATAGTTTTATGCCAGTCTTAATTTTGCCCTTATATTTATCTAATGCAAGGAAGTATATATGTATAAATAAAGAGAGGCTTATTATAAGCCTTACAGGTTACAGGAACTATCCTGAGCGAGAGTTAACAGAGGTCCCGAGTCTGACTACATCAAAAAAGCTACAGCATTTCAGTTCTCAAATGAGCAGCGATTTTATATTACTGGTTGTTCTAAGCATCGTTATACTCCTATTAATGGTCTTAACTGTAGCATTTTGCATTTTCCCAGACAGCTCAGCCAGTTGTTTTTTTTTTGGTCTTAAAAGTTTTAAATTAGTCACAATTAGACCTAACTAATCAAGAACTAGACAACTTTGAGCAACAGATCAACAAAATTCAGCTGTAAGACACTGTTGTTGGTAGATGATGTACATCAGAGAAATCATATAATTAAGAGAATTTAGCACCAAAATGACAAGTGTAGACAATGCAAATATAACCTATGCCATTTTTATTCTTGCTGTTTGTTTGCACCCCTGATGAATGTAATGGACCTCTGCAGCTTTCTGACATTCAAGAGCATTTATAAGTCAAAAGATATTTGACAAATTGTTTTTATTTTTAAGTTTAAAGGTAGAAGTAAAAATGAAGGATTTTTACTTGGGAAACC
>NW_019477747.1:0-1142 GCF_002814215.2 Seriola lalandi dorsalis | reverse complement strand
TGAAATAGCGACGGAGCCTAACACGTTAATGCGCTCATATCGTTATCTTTTGCTTGGAAAAAAATCAAAATATTTTTTAATGTAATTTTTTTCATCATTTGTGTATTGAATTTACTTTAAAAACAAGCAGGTATGTAGCTAATCATTTAGTTGCACATGTGTTTTCTTCAGGCATCATTTTGGTCAGCAATAGTGTAGACGGGTCCTTAAGAGCGGTTAGCGGGTGTTGTAGTCCGGTAGCGCTGCTGAAGTGGCTGATCGTTTGACTGGGAGGCAGTGTCAGCAAAGACATATCACACGCACAGGTAAGGTTCAACTTAGCTATCAGTTTATATTGATAATAAAACTAAAAAGAGAATAGACATGATGTAATTTCTACAAATACGTGTCTTCATCCCAAACATAGCGACATAGATCACAACTCAATGGAAACTTTTGCTAACAATTAGCTAGCTTTATTAGCTTGCGTGGAGCTTCCAGCTTCATTGTTGTGCTATTTAGGTTGTTCGGCAATGTTGTTTTTGATCAGAGTAAACGTTTTTTGAAGGAACCACATACTTGTTGTTCTGTATACAGGTCTGACCCTGTTTGACACACGTAATTGTGCATTTACGTCCCTGTTATTCAGCAGGATAGGAAACTAGGTGAAGGGTCAGAGCTGGGGTAGGGGGGTTGGGCTGGGTGACCGACAATGATATGTCATATCATGCCACAATCATTAAACACAGAAAAAAGACATATTATGTGTCGGACCTTTTCTCTTAGTTTAAATCTGTATTAGAATTAAAATCCCATTCACATATTTGAGTCTTTTCTGCAAACATTAGGGATGTGTCGAGCTGAATGCAAGTGACCTGTCATGTTTTACCACACATGATCTGCATAGTCTTACGTCGGGGTAAGCTAATTATAACATACAGTCAAGCAAGCCCCGGTACTGACGGTTTATTACGTGCAGTGCGAGATTCAGACATTCAAATCACAGGTGCTTAACACAGCTGACCTTTTGTCTACTGAAGTGAGAGGCAGTGTAGTGTGGTTATATCCCTCTCCGGGCTGCACTATCACTATAATAATGGTAACACATACTCTATAGTCCCCATTCGTTATGCACAGTGTTGGAAGAAGTGCTTAATTTAAGT
>NW_019477746.1:0-1142 GCF_002814215.2 Seriola lalandi dorsalis | reverse complement strand
TGAGATGAAAACTAAAGTGGTTTAAAGAGCATTAGAGGGAAACTGCTGGTTTTCCATCAGTGTGGATCAGCTGCAGAGACTCGGGGAAACCAGGACTGACAACAACCTCTCTCTCTCTCAGCTCACCTGTTTACAGCCTGTTCAAGGCGGGTGAAATCAGAGGTCGTCACAGATGCTGTTGTGTTACAGGTCACCTCTCTGACTGGCGCTCTCTGACATCACGCTCTTCATGACGACTTCGTTTGGTTCAGTGTGAACAATAATGAGGCGTCTTCTGAACGGACATATGAGCTGTGTCCCAGTCTGACTGCGTCTCCGCGGTGATACACTGTCCAAGTCAAAGGCTCCTAAAAAAGAAAGTCGTCCTTCTTCTCCTGGTCCGACATATCCCAGGATTCATTGCAGTAATGAAAGCAACAGTGACAGTCTGAGGATCATATGGTTAAATGTGAGTGTTGTGTTTCAGCTCAGTTCACCAGCTAACGGTACAACTGTTAAAACCCAGAGACTTGAAACAAAAAGGGCGGGAACAGCTGGTGACGTAAAGAACAGACCGTCTCGTTCCGGTCCGGCCTTCGCGGTCTGCGAAGGACCACGTCCTCTGAGCGATGAAGTCCCTGAACTGGGACACAGCTTTAGTGACTCTTCACTTCGATGCTCGACTGTATTTACTGGAACCAGAGGCCGAGTGTAACGATGCGACAACAGCACTGTCGTCATGGAGACTTCGTGGAGCGACGCTGGGCTCTCCACACAGTGACAGAAACATCACAGCACATACAACACTGTGTCAGGGATCACAATTAACAGCAACATCTGGTTTCATGTAGTAATGGACCCAACACGGTCCAACATGACGGGCCGAGTCCAAACTAAAACCTGCAGAGCAGCTGCAGCGTCTCGACTCTGTCACCATCACACACAGAGACGGTGAGGATGTTCAAGAGGAAACTCTTATTATAATATCTTGAGAAAGTTGTAATATTACGAGAATTAAAAATGTAACATTAAGAAAGAAAAAACATAATCGCCAGTGAAATGTTTTATTCTCATATTATGACGATTATTCCTGAAATTTCAGATTTTTTTCTTCAGTGTGACTCTGACACTCTGTCGTCAGAAAGAGATCCACGCCCACACAC
>NW_019477745.1:0-1142 GCF_002814215.2 Seriola lalandi dorsalis | reverse complement strand
TTTTTTTTTTCCCCTCATCCAAATAAAAGGTCAAAAGATAGAGGATGTAGAATGTTCTTCAGATCTGAAACCACAATTTTGGGTTGTGTGAAGATTGGTTTGACAAATGTGACATCTGAGATGCCTCGTACTCGACTCGAGAACTCGCTGGTCTCTGAGCCAGTCGTCCACCTCACGACCGTAAAAGTGTTGTTATCTCTGATAGTATGCGCCCTTATGCTTTTATCCTGGGTTTGACAAGTCTCATTACTGATACACTGTGGGTTGCTTGGGAGCAGTAGGGGGCTTTTTGATTCAGGCCTGGCTGCTCTTTCTATTTTCACCTCTTTCCCTGAGCTCCCCTTGCTCCTGGCTCTCCTGTTAGTGTTTCCTTTCTGCCTCTCTGTCTCTCTCTCATGTACAGTATTTCTATCTCTTTCCTATAATCACCCTATTCCATTTCATCACCTTTTTCCTATCTGTCTTTCTCTCTCTATACTAATCCAGTTTCTCCCCTCTTTTCCTCCAACTCCTGTTCATCCACCCTCTCCCCTATCTCGCTGTCTCACCTTTCACACCTTCCACCCCTCCCTTGCCTCAACCCAGTGTTAGATTTTTCTTTTTTCCACTCCACTGCAGAATCTCATCAGGCAGCCAGCAGCGCTTTCAACAAAAAAGATGTAGGCACCTGTTTATGGTGGTAGAGTACTTCAAAGATTTAATTTAATGCAAACACGGCAGTTGGGGTGGAGCTACATGAGAACAATGGCTTGTGAGATGGATAAATAAAAAAACACATAGCTCCAGATGGCTCTTTCTCTGCGTGGTGTGCTTCCCTCCCAGTAGGCATGTGCCGACTGGGAGGGGTGTTGTTATCACCTGTGTCCCTGCCACTGCACCTGGGGGAAAAAGGTCTATTTTTATCAGCATCACATTGCTAAGGAAATGTGAGCCGGGAGAAGGAAGAGGAGAGTGGAAGCAGTCCTTCCCTGGAGATGTACAGTACAGGATAATGCTGTAGGTTGACAGCAATATGAGCTGGACCAGAACGTTTGTGGAAAAACACACTGGCTGCTGTCCCAGTTATCTGCTGTGCCTCTGTATTAGGCTTTCAACTAATGATTATTTGCCTTTTTTTCCTTTCATTTTTTTTTTTTTTTTTT
>NW_019477744.1:0-1143 GCF_002814215.2 Seriola lalandi dorsalis | reverse complement strand
ACTTATTTGCTATCTACGAATACCTACAGGTCGCTATGTACTTGAGTCAAACTGACATTCTTATTGCGTTCATTTTTTGGATTCCTAATTTTTGGTATTCATTTCTACTTGGTAAAAAGCCCTGTTAGTAATTTGCATAGGAAACTGCTCCAAACATTTAAAAGGTACTTTTATTATTATTATTATTATTATCATTATTATTATTATTATCATTATTATTATTACTCCAGCTCAAGCCTTTTTTAGTTTGTCTTTTTAATTCACATTTTTAGCAAGCACAGTAACCCCAGACAATCATTTTCTTTTACTTTAGTGACTAATTGCCACTGACACCAAGTTATAACTAAAGCATTCTGTCAAATAACGCTTAACACACTCCATCAGTGCCATTAATGAATCTCATATGAGACCTTGTACTTCATATACGTTTATTTCAACACTGCACAGCATATCTATTGTGGAAAAAAGTGGGCCAGAAAAAGGTAGTAGATGATGTAAAATAAAAAAACATTTTGTAAGAAAAAGTGTAATTTTTTTCAGGAACTCTTTATCTGCTTTATTTTCACTCAAGCAATCATTTCGTGAAAGCAGCTGTCAGTTTCAAGTTGTGGACTGCATTATTCAAATAACAGGAAAGCACCTTCTCTAAACAAAACTCTCACCGCTGAGTTTGCATTTATGGAGGCAGCCCGGGCCGTCAGCAGGATATCTGATAAGCTTCAGACTGAACTGGATTCTGGGAGCAACGGTGTGGGTGACGTAACTTGATTTAAATTACATTGAAGTGCACCAAGCAGAAGACACGGCAGTTTTAAAGGATAAAGAGTCACTTCTAAGAGCCCTGCTGCATGGTAATGAGAGCTGGGTGCATGCTAAAATGCAGTACATGCCAGCCTCAAAATGTCAAGGTGGGTTTGTGTTTGGAGCCATAACACTGGCACCAAGTTCTCCACCGCTACTGTGGAGAATTATTCTCTGGTTTGAATACCCAAGCTAGGATAAAGGAAAATGAGCAGCTGAAAAGATATTGTCAGTGAGCAGGGTATTAAATCAGAGTTATATAGGTGTCTGTGACCATCAGTGTTAAATTACAGTTTTGGTGGGAAAGCTTGATTGGAGAGATGATTATTCCGTTCTCTCTGA
>NW_019477743.1:0-1143 GCF_002814215.2 Seriola lalandi dorsalis | reverse complement strand
TTATCAACTGTTATGTCTGTTACCTAGCAACGCACGTTACATCTCACTCAGGTGTCTCTGTCACCTGCAGATTTCTCATTGAATCAACAACAGGTGAGTTACAAGTTCTTTTACTACAACACTCACTAAGAGGACAAGAGAGGGGTTGTGTCTTCAGGACGATTTGCTCCTGTTACCAAGGCAACAGGTCACAGCTTCAACCTGTGGCCAACATGAATTATGAAACAGTCTGAGGGGGCGGAGGGGTCGTCTCCACAGGGGGAACAGCATGACAACAGGAAGCTGTCATCATCACTGTGACTCACAACAACAGTAATTAAGGCCCGGGCTCCTGCTGGCTCCTCGCCCTCCAACACAAATATTACACCAGGAATTAGTCTGTGACCGAGTAGTACACCTGTTCACCTGCAGAACAAGCTGCCAGGTGTTCAGCTGTTACAGGTGAGAGAGCAGCACACACCTGACAGGTACCTGGAGCTGAGTCCAACTTCAGGAGCCGCATCCTTCAAATGAGACGTTGTGGTCTATGGAGGATTTTCGGTGTTCCCACCTTTACTGTTGCGTCGCCTAGCAACCCCGACAACGCGTAACTTTTTTAAACAAAAATGTGAGCTGTGTCTCATCCTTCAGAGGCCGCAGCTGAAGACCGACTACACTGCCCTGTTTCACAGGCTGCAACAGGTGGATCCTTCCTGGTCCAACATATCCCAGGATGCATTGCGCTGTGGTAATGAAAACAGTGACAGAGAGTCTGAGAATCACTCCGTTAAATGTCAGTATTGTGTTTCAGTTCAACAGCTAACAATACTGTTAAAGGCAAGACATTGAACACTAAAAGTTACTGTGAAAAAAAGTTACGCGTTGTCCAGGTTGCTAGGCGACAAGAACTAGGAACAGTGTACTATGTTTTTTTAAAGGGACAGTTGTTGTCTTTTGACGTGGGGTTGTTTGAGGTCATCAGATATAGTTGGTACATTACCTGCAGCAGATCATGATGAGCGCGCTCCCAGGTAGGAGAGCCGACCCCCGCTGTGGGCGGGGCCACCAGAAGAAACGTGTTTTAGACACTTTTAAAAACGCCCACCAAAACAATCCAATATCTGCTTAAATTAGGCTTAATGTAGAATATTTTCAGAACAGAAC
>NW_019477742.1:0-1143 GCF_002814215.2 Seriola lalandi dorsalis | reverse complement strand
ACTCATTTACTAAATCTTTAAAAGTTAACATGGTGTTGATATCTCACAGTCACGACCTGAAATGCATTTAGATTTGAGCAGCAAATAGCGTACTATGATGTTCTGTTTTCATTAATTATTTGTTGGTATAGAATGAAATGTTTTACATAAAAAAAACCTTCCATAAATAAAACAATACTAAATATTAATTAATTCCTGCAGTGTCTATAGGAGGCAACGATATGACAAAGTGGACAGTGAGGAAGAGCAGAAAGAGAGAGGTTATTGTAGAGAAGGAGAGAGAAATTAGTTAGAGAGTGACGACGGGTTAGGATATGGGAAGGGAGAGACATTTGGGCAGAGTAATCAAACCGGGCTAATCGAAGCAGTGTTGGATATTTGACTGGCTCAAATCCATAGCTCACATTTCTAATTGGTTTGGAGATTACCAGCTTTTCATGCTATCACACACACACACAAACACACACATGCACACATGCTTGGCATATGACAGTTGACAACCTCAACTCTGAGACACTTTAGCTTAAAGAGAGAGATGGACAGAGAGTGGCAGCTATGTGTATGCATCTGCAGGTCTAAACTGCTGCTGATGTTACTTTTCTTTCAAAGAGTTGGTGCAGGTCGACAGTTGTAGAAGTACTTCTGTGAATTTTTGAGTTAGTTAGTTAGTTCTGTCACATCTGAAAAGGGAAGTTTTAAATATTAAGCAAAGTTAATAAAAATGTATTTCACACTTTTCACAAATTTAATCTATTTGGCCTATTTGCTCAGTTTAACCGTGTCAAGTTCAGTTAAGTAAGATTTACTGGAAGTAGATTACTGTTGTCGGGTGAAACCACCACATCTTCAAAATGGCCATTTTTGGGGACTAAGATGAAATGCCTTGATTTTGAGCTTGACAACCATGCATGTTTTAGATTATCCAATGGGTTTTGAAAGGGTTTCACGACTCCAAGGGCTATAGAAGTGTCAACCCAAGGAGGGAAAATAATGTATTTAAAACATGAAAATCGCCACAATTGAAGAGTGGATGTTTCCACCCAACAATGATGAAATGTAGAGAAATAATAGTGGAGACCAGCCTCACAGCAGCATTTCATCTTCAGTGTGAGAGAAGGGAGAGTGTTTTTCATTCCCTTTTCC
>NW_019477741.1:0-1143 GCF_002814215.2 Seriola lalandi dorsalis | reverse complement strand
CGGATATTTAAAGGAAAATGTATGAACGCCACAAGCGGAGGTACAGTCTCTGTGCCAAAGGAGAGAGAGCTGTAGACGTGGTTTTGATAAAGGTAGGTTACCTATCCGTACAGCAAAGTTGTTTGGTATTGTAACGCTGCTACTGCTACAGTAATAACAGTCATTTGAACAGAGACTTTGAAAACACAGTTGTTCAGTGCTTCAAACAAATAAAAAGTAATGGCAACAGCAATAAAAGCGAGGTAAGAAATGTATAAAGGTTAAAACATAAAAGTAAAACAGTAAAAGAGACGTCAAAGAGAATTAATGAGATTATTACGTTAAATCCATTAAAGAGAATTTCACCAAGTGATTTAGCAGCTTAAGCTCCTGCGGTTGTTTTTAAAGGCCAGATCAGACTTATTCTGAAAAGCTGTCCAGGAAAAAGTTCTTTCTCAAGTTAAACATAATCATAACCGTCACAAAGTGCTTCAGTGTGCTACGGCAAACCTGTAGTCGTCTGCCAGGCATGTTGTGAGGGGTTTTGCTGTGTTGCACCCTGGGAGATGATTGCATGGTTGTTGATAGTGGCCCTCCAGACGCAGAGTGCTGATTATTTTGGGGTGGAGTGTGGTTTTTCTGGATGTACACTGCATGGGTATGCTGTAAGCGACACCAAGACAGATGCCTGCACTCTGTCCATCTCTGTGGAGCAGCTGTGTATGAAACTTAATGAGGCTCAGACAGTTTAAAGTCTTTCTGGGGTTATTTGGTCAGGACTGAGAGTAGTTGCCTGACAAGCTATGAAGCTGAAATAGAATAGAAGTCTGCCGATGTGCTTACGGTGACTTGTTACACTGGAAAAATTAGTTCCTTTCTGTTTCTCAAAGGTCCCGTTACTGTATCATAAAGGTTCAATGTCAAACCATTTGAACTGGGGGTTCAATGGAATCTTTCTAAATGGGATCTTTTATAGCTCCCAAATGTTGTGCTATTTAAAGCCCACATGTCAGTTTCCCTGCACTACATATACAGAGCCCTTTACCACATTTTTTTTTCTAGGGAGTTTCCTTTCTTGATTGTTGGTATTTAATTATTATTATTATTATTATTATTATTATTAAAGCCAGATTTTCACTTTTCACATTTCATGTTCAAAAATAT
>NW_019477740.1:0-1144 GCF_002814215.2 Seriola lalandi dorsalis | reverse complement strand
AAGTTGTTTTGGTAAGATATAGAATATTTCTTTAAGATGCTACTATTCATTTAGATAAAAGAGACATATGTTTTATGATAAGATGTAAAAATTACAAAAAACATTTACAAATAATATTTGCAAAGATGGAAATTCTGACTATAAATTACAAATAAATTACATATATGGTTTAAGAGTTTGAGTTACGGATGAAAAATGAACTATTGTGTGTTTCAAAACTAAATATGATTGAAAGTATCTGTTTTACTTTTGCAATTGCACATATGAGAAAGGAAACAAAATGAGGAATGCGTAGAATCACCAGCCAACTTAATGGTCGTATTAAATTGTTGAGAGTGTATTCAGATCAGCTGGTTTGACACTGCAGACTTAAATGAACACTAGCCTGACTGGTGAAAAAGTAGTTGTCAGTTTCCTACATGGGAGAACTGAGTAGAAATAGCATGATAGTGGCACAAAATGAAAATAATGTTACTATGAAAGCTTCATATGATTGTTTTCAATAACTAACTCTTTACTAATTTGAACCATGTATAAATGCTGCCCTCTAGTGGTCAGTCAAAGTCTGCCACTGAACCAGCTCAACGTCCCAACTGAATAGGGAATCAGCAGGACGTTACCACATAGCAATCACACAACTATCATGAAATTCTCCCCATTCATTCTGCTAACTCCTAAATGATTATATTTTAATATTTATTACAATCACAGACCATGATTTGTTAATTTTGTTTGTTTATCTAGCTCAAGCCTCCAAAATCACAATAACAACATTTTCAAAAATAAGCTGCTATATAACACAGTTAGGCATGCTCACACACAAACAGTAATTGAACACGGGTCCAGGAAGGAAGGCAAGATGTTGGCATAAAGCCTGTTGTGTCATTAAATTGTTTTCTGTGGATATAAAATATGTTGAATTTCCAGTTGCTGTCTGAGACAAATCTTAGCTGCTAGGTGTGGGATGTTCTTGCTTACTTGGGTCCTTTCCAAAAGAAAATACCTCGCATTTATGCATTGATCATCAGAGAGCAATTATGTGTGCAATATCAGATGGTAAAGCGACTACAGAAGAGGCATAGAATGGGCCTGGGGCTCCTATGACGGTTTTTTATTTTGGGATAATTTCTATCATGTGGGGGGC
>NW_019477739.1:0-1144 GCF_002814215.2 Seriola lalandi dorsalis | reverse complement strand
ATGTGTGAGAGAGTTTGGCTGTGTATGAGTGTGTATGTGTGTGTGTGTGTGTGTGTATGTGTGAGAGAGTTTGGCTGTGTATGAGTGTGTATGTGTGTGTGTGTGTGTGTGTGTGTGTGTGTGTGTGTATGTGTGTGTGGTTTGCTGTGTTTGTAAACATCATAGAGATCAAAGAGTCTCTTAATGAACAATATCCCTCAGCTGTGTCTAGCTGGAAGACCTGACTCAGAGCTGAGTGGGATTTTGGCTCAGCGAGCCTCTTAAACAACTGCTATTTATGAATAAACGGTAACTCCTATCAGAACCATGAGCAGACCATGAGCAGCACAAGAGCTTTGTGCACAGAATATGTGGGTTTGGTGTTTCTAGAGCCAAAAATGTGGAAAAAGGAGTGAGTTACAAAAAAGGGTCAGTTCTGCTTTTCTTGGGAAATGAGCGCCTGATTTTATATGACAGTCTATGGGAGAGTTGGAAAGCTCTGTGCTTAGATAGGACCATTGTATTAAATAGGACAAATTTGTTTACAAACCGGGAAGAAATGATGTGTGAAGACTGAAATATGTGGCCAGGGCCATTTAATCAGAAAATTTTGAGACCGGTTTAAGACCTTCTCCTCATTCTAGAAGTGATGTAACCCACACTAGCCCTGAACATTCCACGGAATACACACCGATTACAAATTCAAAAATCATCAGAAAAAGACATAAAACTTAAACTGTAATAGTTTAAAAACAGTAACAGATAACAAAAAGTTGAATAATAGTATAATAGCTGAAAGCCTTGTGAACATTTGAAAGTTTGACTGAAGTCTCTTGCTCAAAGTATGTAGATGTAGTTGAAGTTCAAAGAGCAGAACGTTTTAAAGGATTTGAACATTGTGTTAATTCATTTGAATGACAAAAAAACATAGCAGAAAAAGCTTAATTTTTCCAAAATTATAAATAGTAGAAAAAAGTTGAATACATCCAATAATCACCAGAAGAAGCTGAACATTTTGATAGTTGAACAGTTTCTCTCGCACATAGTATGAAGAAGTAGGTAGAGACTGAAAACAGGACAGAAGAAAAATAAGAACTAGAAAATTCCAGGGAAATTTTGAGTGCCACGGGGGCTACTGCAGGGATGAGTACATGATTTATTTCCA
>NW_019477738.1:0-1144 GCF_002814215.2 Seriola lalandi dorsalis | reverse complement strand
GAAATTGGGAAGTGTCAACATGAAAGAATAAATAATAATAATAAAAAGGGAGAGAGAGAGAGAGAGAGAGATCACGACAGTATCAGAATATTAAAAATTAGACAGCCTTGGATAAGCATGTCTTCAGCTTCATCAAAACCACAATTGTGACTCAAGTCACTGTACATGCTGTTGTTCATTTCCCTTGCAGTCAGTTCAAAGAGGTTGTAACTCTTCCCTCCAGACATTATACACATTATATACATAATATCCACTGTAGTGGATATTAAAAAAGGATGCCCCTTTTCTACAAAAATGTGTCTGCTGTCATAACAGTAGCAGTTTGCCACGAAAATCAGTCACATTGGAGTTCATGTGGAGGTATGCATGTTAACAAAAAAAAATAAAAAAAATAAAATAAAAAAAATAAAATGGCAATTTCCTAAGCCATGTATTTGGTCAGACTGAGCCAGTTATATCACCAGTCCAGGGTGGCATGGGAAGTCACTGTGGCAGTCAAGCAGACTTTCCAGATGGCAATCACAGCATATGTGGCATGACCTTCTGCAGCATGGGAACACAGGGGCACCGAGTCACTGTGCAAACAGCAGGCAGGGTCCTCAGATGTGTGTGGCCCCCCCCTGGGACACGGCAGCAGAATGAGATGCCCATCACTCTGTGGCTCTGCAGATGCTCCTCACAACTGCCAGGCTTTCAGCTTCATTAGGCCTGGATCAGATACATACAGAGGAGTGCAGCCTGAGGCTATCACTGCAGCCTCCCCGCGATGCAGGCGCACACATGCGCACACACACACACATATATATACATACATACACAGACACAGTCACAGTCACATTTGGAATCATTTCTAAAAGAAGCCAATTTCATCAGTGGAAAGATGTGATGGTGAGGGATTTCTTTTTTTTCAGCTTTGTGTTTTGAATATGTGCAGGGAAGAGGAGATAAAGCCCTTGCGACATAAAGGAGTCAGTGAATGTGTATGAATACAGAAATCTTTTTAATGAACACAGAGAGGAAATTTGTTTCAAGTTGGACCAAATTATGATGGAAACCAGTGATATGGGAATGTCATGCTGGTGTATCTTAGGATAAGCTCCTCAACACCAAGTCTTAGGGAGGCAGGGTTTTTTTTTTTTTTTTT
>NW_019477737.1:0-1144 GCF_002814215.2 Seriola lalandi dorsalis | reverse complement strand
TTCCCTCATTCTGCAACATGAATGTTTACTGTCGCCATGGCAACAGGTGCCGATTTAGTAGTTAACGTTAGCTTAGTTTACATATTAACAACGAACATTAACATTGTTATACGTAATTTCTTAACAAAACAAATGTAAACACCAACAGCCATAATATCAAAGACCAGGTCTTAACCATAACCATGTCATTTCACACCGTTAACGTAGTGCACGTTAATTTTCGCTGATTATTTGGGGAAATAAAACAGCTCGTAGAAGACTGCGTGCTCTTATTCTGAAGAGCAGAAATGGCGTCGTCAGCAGGTGAGCACGTGTTTTCCCAAAGTAGCTGACTGACACAAGTTGATTTTCATTCAGACTGACCGAAAGTTTGTCTCAAAACTAAAATGCAAATCTACAAGCGTAGACCTGAGATCCACAAATGCGTTTTCGTTTCACAAATAGAAAATTGATTCAATTTCAATTGTCTTTGAAAGCTGTACATGTTTGGAAGATATTCACAAATGCTTTTCATTTATTTCTAAATATATTCAAAGTATTCACAGATATGTTTTTATTCATGGAATTTGTTTGTGTATTTGCAGATCCATGTTATATTTGCAAATCTACATTTTACAAATCTATTTCTTGTATTTGTGGAACTCGTTTTATATTGATAGATTACACATTTACTCACTGATTGTCAATTTGTTCACACAAATAATATTCAGACGAATTTACCTCTACTAAACTCAGCTGTGCGGTGTCCCAATCATCAGTTTTGGGTCCCACTCTTTTCTCAGGATAGAAGTATTTTTCAATTTGTATGTTGATAATACACAGTTATGCATTGCAAGCTTGTAAACAATAGGGTTATTAGTAGCCTTGATGTCTTATAATTTTCTCTAGATCAGTAAGGATAAGATTGAGGTTACACACCTTGAATTGTTCGATTATGTTGCCTCACACAAAAGCTTTGATATAAAGTGTCCTCTGTAAAACACCTCCTTCATAATTTTCTATAAATCAATACAAAATAAAACCATAATCATATCAACCCTGCTTACTAAAGTATCTATCTATCTATCTATCTATCTATCTATCTATCTATCTATCTATCTATCTATCTATCTATCTATCTATCTATCTATCACTTTCCCTCCTT
>NW_019477736.1:0-1144 GCF_002814215.2 Seriola lalandi dorsalis | reverse complement strand
TTGCCTGATTGGACCTCTTGTCAGGACAGGGTGGGTGTAGATACATTCTGAGCTTGATTGACGGGGTTTTTTCACAGAAGACATTTTCACATGTCACAATAGAAACATATAATGTATGAATAATAAAATGAATTATGGCTGAATTTCATGTAGCTGCTTCAGTTTTCACAGTCCTGGCATTGTGCGTGCCAGCTCACCTATCACACAGTCATTGCTTACTGGGAGGCTTAAATAGAGCCGAGCCATTGTTAATGTCAGTAGTTGAAACCTGTGGTTATGACAAGTCACAAGTCAGTACATGTTTATTGACATCACCAAACTTGATCAGAGGTCTATCCGGCCAGAACAGTTGAAAACACCTGTGTGGATGTGCAGGGCCTTTTGTCATCTCAGTGGCAAAACGGGAATCTACCAGCAGTGCGTAATGATGATTTGACTCCCTCACCCTGTTGCATCAGTCTCAACAGCACAGAAACTGACAAAGGATTAGGATGAGCAATGGAACTTAGGCACATTGGCTACACACAAAGTATTTACCATGAAAAAGTCTTATTTTAGCCACAGCATACAGAGACCAAAGCGAACATTAGTTTTCAGAAACTGAATCATTTGACCTTGAACCTTATGTCCATAAATAGCACCGGGCCCCGATTTAACGTTCCCCAAATGTAACTCCTTTCCTTCTGAAAGTCAGTGAGATGTGGAGCCACAAATTTCAAGGTGCTGGGAAGTGTCATGTTCCCTAAAATGGTATGAAATGCAGTTTGGAACATGGAAGTGAGTGCATTGACCCTACAGCACGCGCATCCATACCCAGTTTAGTTGTCTGAAATAATGTAAATGTGGCTTATTTAGCACTTGGTTGAATCTGACACACCACATGTTTTATTTGTGGATTTTTATGCACATATTCAATATACTGAAAATGTTACCAAACTAAAAACTAGAGATGATGAACAATGATTACAGTGTAAGGCAAAAAACATTCTTCAGGCCTTCTCAAAAACAACCACAGAATATTATAAGCTAATTAAAGGCTGTTACTAACTTGCAAAGACATTGAGTATATGCCAAATGGCCTGGAAGTAAATTACACTTTGCAGGTTTACACTGAAATACTACTGAAGATAAAGCAAACAAGGTC
>NW_019477735.1:0-1144 GCF_002814215.2 Seriola lalandi dorsalis | reverse complement strand
GGGGGGGGTGAGTGCCTCCAAAATAATCCTATGCTCCCAAAACAAATTGGCACTTGTCTCCAGTCTAAGTGCTGCAAGGATGTACCATGGGGGAAAGAATCAATTCCACCTGACCTTCCAACTTAATCACCACTCGCTCCACTGCAGCTCTGTTGAGACCTCCAGCACTGTGAGATGATGTAGAGGGCAAGGCCTGCGGTGGGCCAGCAGTCAGTGGAGAAAGCTATAGCAGGCATTTTTGATTCATTTAAGAGCAATGTCCAAGCTAACAAGTCCCTCAACAGATTTCCACTTCTTTTTGTGGTGTTTAAATCACCACACTTTATTATTTAGTATACATTATTATCACATATATACATCCACTGGATATAACATAACATATGTATATGATGGATTTGTATATGGTATATGCATTTAATTTATATTTAAGTTTATTAAAACAACATACAAAAAATGTTTATACTTATATATGTTTTTCTAACTCTAAGTATTACATTATCTGTGAGAGAACAGTCTATAAAAGTCATTTTTGTTTAAATGTCTATGTAAGTATATAGTTAGATTATATAATTAGAACTGTGAAGTGGGCTGAGCCATTGATTACCCACTGTACAAATAATGTGATATTTATGAATATGAAGATACATTTTATTTTGATATTTTATTGTGAAAAGATTAGATTAATTGATTTACTTCTGCAGAAAAGACAGGCAATCTATTCAAGTGATTTACTAGGGACATTTTAATCATACACTGAACACCTGATTTACTTTGAAGACTATACTAGTAAACGAAATGAAGCTTTTGCAGATGTTCAGCAATTTCCTTTTTTTCTCACGCCATTAAAGCTGCTCACATTCGCAAATTCCACACATCATCACTGGACCAATCAATGGTGTTCCAGTACTCTTTGAACCAATCAGTTGCTGAATTCAAAGAGTGCTGATTGGTTCAATGTTCTTCCAGAACTCTTCAAACCAATTAGTTTGCATGGATGCAAGGATGATTGCTGTTTTAATTGCACATAGAAAAAATAAGTGACAGTTTTTTAACAGTAAGGAACACATTGAGGTATTAAACGCAACAATAATGATTCAAAGTTTAAAAAATCTTTTCAGCAGCTGTTGTTTTAGAAATTATTATG
>NW_019477734.1:0-1144 GCF_002814215.2 Seriola lalandi dorsalis | reverse complement strand
CTTTCGTTATTGTTTTGATTTGAGAGACCTCAAGAGGCAGAAGTTACATAATGTGCTCTTGAGGTCTGAATGATTGATCATGTTGTTATTATCATGTTTGTTTGGTTTTTTCAATGATGCTTCTTAAGTTAAGCTAGTTAAAGTCACTGACTGCTGGGCAGATTTCCATTAGGAAGGAAGAAAGGAAAGAAGGAAGGATGGATGGATGGATGGATGGATGTCTTATCTCTCCTCCAGCTCTTCTTCAGCTGGTGTTTTAGTATCACTAGCAGCAGTAGAGTTGTGTTTTTGTGTCGCTGCTTGTTAAAGTTGGATGAAGCCGTGCAGCTCTTAAGGCATCAGAACATTAGACGGAGTGGAAACCAGCTGCTGAGTGCATTTATATAGCAGCAGTGTGGATGGATGCTCCACAAGCTTTTAGCCCCTCTGTCTGACTCCATGTTTGTCACTTCACTTCGGGAATAACAGAGCTTTTAAGGAAGCAGCAGCTGAGACTACAAAAACACTTCAGACTGTGACCTGAGTCCAAACCACAAAACACTGTCTTCTTCTTATTCTGCTCTGTTCTTCAGCCTTTCATCAGTTTAAACAGGAAATATATAAACATTACTGTTAGTCGGAAATATTCTTATCCCCATCAGTGGGTTTCATGTGTATTAAGTCTGAATTAGTTAGTTCTATTCTACAACTGGGAATTTACCTGGAAATTTATACTCACAGTAACAGTAAATTTTGTCAAAACATTGATCGTTTCTGATTAATTTCATTTGTATTTATAGAAATGAGTTTCATGTGAGTAACATTCTTTCTTTATATGTTCTTGTGGACATATCACTTCTATTTAATATCATAATCCACTCATATTCCACATTTAATAGGGAACATTATAATTACGTCTCTTACAAAAATGTATATGAATAAATCAAAGCTTCACTGAAGTGAATCTTAATACAAAAGGAAAAGGTCATGTGTACGCTGAATGTTGGAAGCTCCTGAAACTTTTATGATCCAACATTTCAAACTTCAAGGTCTTTGACAGAGAAACAAAACAATAGCTGATTAAGATTGGGACCCCCCCCCCCAAAAAAAAAAAGAGGTAAAAACAGCAGCTGAGAAGGTTGAAACATTTATATATCCTTCTTAC
>NW_019477733.1:0-1144 GCF_002814215.2 Seriola lalandi dorsalis | reverse complement strand
GTGAAATCAAAATTACTAAACATATAAGGGTGAGGTATTTGTTGGCCTTATTAAAAGTTATGCTGCGTAAATTGTAGTTCATCCTGAATTTGTCAGATGTAATGTCTTTGGTAAAAAAAACTTCAAACATTAATCATTTCCCTTCTGGCCACTGTTAATTTCCACCTTGTACTTATCAATGTCTAACGAAGTGCAATGGCCTGCAAATATCCTCAAAACTAAAAAATATTTTAATCTCTTTCAGAAAATTGCCAGTGTCAGTGGTTTAATTGACCATATGGGTCTAAAGTACATTTTCTTAAAAACACTTTAAAATCTACAAAGTCAAAGAAAAAAAAATCCCTCTTGTCACAAGTCAAAACATATCTTTACTGTCAGATGAATGAATCAATTTGTATGAATGTTGGCTGAATCAGGGCCATGGCTCCTCCAGGAGACTCAACACTAAACTACAGCCAAATGCAGATCTCCCAAATATATTTTGCCTGTTTGAAACAGTCAATCTTTTTGAGAATTTACCGTCCCGCAGGAATATAGAGTTGTTAAGCTCTGCTTGTACATGTTTGTTGGATGCTCAGGCATCCAACAAACATGTACTGGCATGACACACAACCAAAAAATAAACCTCCTGACAGCAATCTGTTCCCATCCATCTCTCTGTTTTTGACCAAAAGGGATTTTTCCGTCCCGAATCGACTTATATGGATCTGAGCTCGAAAATATGAAATTTTCTCTCATTTGTTTTAGCCTAAGTGAGTCTTAATAAAAGAGACGAATAACCTACACTTCCAAGGACACATTTTTCCTGTCTTCTAGACTCTCTACTTTCAGTTTGAGGGAATGTGTTTCTATGATCATTTGTGTTGCATAATTATGTGCACTTCTGTACAAAATAGTCGCACAAAAGTTGAAAAGGAAGGTACAATAAGTAAAAAGGTCAGGTCATTATTCTGTCTGACTGTCTCTTTTTCAGCCGACGTCTAATGCACATAAAGAAAAGGGATAAAAACAGATGCAAAGGAAAATAAAAAAGTTAAATGCCACGTGTCACATAATGTAACACATAATTGTACAAACGCTTTTACATAATCATGGTGACTAACGTCAGACATGTCTAAAAAAAAAAGGGAGGACATTTTCTCTC
>NW_019477732.1:0-1145 GCF_002814215.2 Seriola lalandi dorsalis | reverse complement strand
GGTGTGGTTTAGGGCAGTGATTGCTTTGTTGTGACATCACAAAGTTCCAGAAGTCCTGATGGCTGGTTTTAAGGTTCAGACTTATTGCGTTGTTATCACGATAGAAACAGAAAAAACATGTGAATGAAAAGAGCTTTATTGTGAATTCAGCTGTATTATAGTATTATGTGTGAGCACAGAGAGGAGGAGAGAACAGATAAAGAGCTCAAACCAGCTTACACTAGACTGAAACCAGCTGATACTAGACTGAAACCAGCTTACACTAGGCTGAAGCCAGCTGATACTAGACTGAAACCAGCTGATACTAGACTGAAACTAGGTGAGGCTAGACTGAAACCAGATGATATTAGATTGAAACCAGCTGACACTTGACTGAAACCAGCTGACACTAGACTGAAACCAGCTGACGCTAGACTGAATGATGATACGTCCATACATAGTCCAGCCTGAAACTGTAGTTTTGTTTGATGAGTAACTACCTCACAGTGAGCACCAATAAACTTTACTTTACTTTATCCACCTGTCACTTGATTCAACTTATGTGAGATTTGAAATATTCTAATTTAAATGACAAATTTGTGAATTCCAGTTGTTGCTCATTACAGCCTGAATATTTTCTGTGCTCACATTGCCATCATCATACAGACTCTTCAATTACCCACTGACATTTGAGTGTAGTCTCAGTCAGCTTTTGAATTCTCCTGATCACTTCTACTGAATTTATCTCATTCCATTACATCTCTCCATTACTTCCTCACATTTAGCTTCATATCCTGCAGTTACGAATACATGTGCAGACTTCCTGCTCTGTATTCCGTGCTGCAGTTGAAGCACAGTCTGAATATTTCAGTACCGTAAATAAAAGAGCGTGTCTCTTCCTGCTGTTATTTGCAATCGACCTTCCTCCAGTCACTCAGCATTTAACTCAGAGGAACTTTTTTTACAGAGTAGGTACATGTGAGAGTCTACAAACATGCATGAATGTGTGTGTGTCATACAGGTATTACTCATGTTGTGGGGACCTGTTAGATAATGGGGACTTATGAGGACAAAAAACAAATCCCCATTATGTAAAATCATTATATAAATCATACTTACACACACACACACACACACACATATATATATATATATATATATATAAA
>NW_019477731.1:0-1145 GCF_002814215.2 Seriola lalandi dorsalis | reverse complement strand
TCAAATAACGTAACTAGTGGTTGAAATGTCGTACTTGATGTCGTTCTGTCACTGTATCCACGAAGAGATGCGTCTCTGTCAGGGGTCAGGTGTGAACTGAAGGTCTCTTGCCTTTGATGCTGAATAAATGTTATTGAAAGGCAAGAGAACTTCAGTTCTGTATGACATCATAACTGGGTTCAGAATGTGACGACATCATGAGAACCCAGTGTTGGCTTCCTCATGTGTCATGACATGTGACATGTATGATTTCTACTGGAAACATAAAAAATACAACAAGTACAACTACACTTACATATTATAACCATTTCAAGTTTTTTTTTTTTTTAAACATTATATGAAATATTAAAGTTTCTCCCTACAAATCCAAACGTCAACACGTCACTGCTCTTATTTTTAATTTTTTTTCAGTTTACGTTAGCACATTCCAAAAAAAAAAAGTATTTGAAACTAGTATGTCTGGGTCCCTTAACAGATGATACTGGTCACCCCCTCAGAGATCCAGGCACTAGGGCTGAAGTTAACATTTGATCTGCCAATTATTTTTTCAATTAATCATCATGTCTGTAAAATCAAAGAAAATATAAAACTACATACTAAAGATAATCAGTTTACTATCATATATGACAGAAAAAGCATCAAATCTTCACATTTAAAAAGCTGGAACCTGCAAATATTTGGTATTTTTGCTTAAAAACAATGAAAAAAACTATTATTTGATTTTCAAAACAGTTGATTTTCTGTCGATTGACAAACTGACTCATTAACTGAACACTAAAATGGAGCTGGGCATGTTTTAAAAACAGCTCCGTTATCTCTGCCACTGTGATTGTAAACAGTGTTGCTGATTACTTGTATGATTAAGGTGGGTGATTCTGGGTGTTTGTACAGATGCATCCAGACATGGACAACATTTTACAATGAGCACTTTTTTTGATGACCTTTGTTTCAGGAGTTTTCTGTGATGTGTTCAAGTGCTTGAAAAGGAAAATTAAAAAAACTGAAAAGCCTGATTGCAAAAATAGAAATGAGATTATTACTACAATATTATGCTCCAAGAAGTAAAGAACAAATCAGAGCAAATTACCTGTATTAAAAAATAAATGTAATGAGAAGTGAAGCTGAACCTAAATGATGAAAATAGA
>NW_019477730.1:0-1145 GCF_002814215.2 Seriola lalandi dorsalis | reverse complement strand
ACAAACTTCTACTCAGGCTACATCCACAGTAATACGTTTAGTTTTGAAATGCATCAGTTTTGCTACATTTGCACCTGGTGTTCACACTACTGCTGAGTTTTTGAGCCCCTAAAACTGAGACTTTTGGAAATGCTGCTGGCCCCATTTTAGTTTATAAACTCCGGGGTTGCGCTATAGTCTGGTCGGACAGAAACTGAGACCTTTGGAAAAAATGATGCAGACACCAACATTCGTCTCCTGATTGGGACTTATCAGCTTCGCCTACAAGTGGTGAACACCACATGGATAACGAATTATAAGCGTTTCTGACCACATAGTCTTTGCTAGCAGCTGTTGTGCAGTTCAGTTCTGCATTTGCTGTTCCTTGATTGGAGAGACAACTGGAGAGTAAAAAAACTTTAGTGTGGACGGAGATCATTTCTGATATGGAGCTAAAATGTTGGTCTGGATGGAGATTATTTTCATTTTAAAATGAAAACCTTTTAGTATGGACGTAACCTAAGATACATACAAAGCAGGACATTTACAGTGTAAAAACTTGTCAGTTGTCTTGGGTGAATAAACTTTGTAACAGTGACACTGTCTGGGATTTACCTCAAAACTGGCATTTCTGTGTAGTTTCTTGAAACTCATCGATCAACACCTGTAATGATATACATCTGCAACAAGCTAATACCAGCTGGTATGTCAGCCTGTCTGATTGCTTGCCTTTAGCTTCAATACTGAGATTTATATACTTTACTCAAAGAAAATTTGATGGTTTTGGCCAAAATCAGAGACTCAGGAGACCAGCACCTGTTCACGTTTGTAGTTCAGAGTCCTCAAGCCAAAGTTAGCTTTCATGCTCCTTCGGTTTCTCACTTCTGTAACAATTATTTTTCTTTGCGAGTGGAGTAATACAGTGACCTGTATCTAAATGTGGGTTATTACACCAGCTCTCCAAAATTCAGGTCTATGGTCCATTCAGAGTAGCTCTTAACCTACATTTCCTGTGATT
Organism: Seriola lalandi dorsalis; assembly: GCF_002814215.2. Taxonomy (NCBI): domain Eukaryota; kingdom Metazoa; phylum Chordata; class Actinopteri; order Carangiformes; family Carangidae; genus Seriola; species Seriola lalandi. The sequence continues at coordinate 148 of NW_019477730.1, read as the reverse complement.
ATTCCAGCGTTTTTATGGAGAGAGTGGAACACTGGAGAGCATTTCCGCCAGCAAACAATTATGTGTTTGGTTTGACAGAACAAGCCTGCAGTTATGGATGCTATTTAAAGGTCTGCTTCTTCAGCGGGCCACGATGAATGAGCAGATC
>NW_019477729.1:0-1145 GCF_002814215.2 Seriola lalandi dorsalis | reverse complement strand
CTAATGTGTTTCACCTGTGTTCAATCACCCTTGCCTCCCTTGTCTATATAGTCTTTGTGCTCCCCTTTGTCTGAGTCGGTTCGTCTGTGGTTCTCTGGGTATGTCCTCGATCTGGTCATGTCTGGTTAATCCTCGATCGGTTCACGTAGTCTGTTCATGTTACCTGTTCATGTTCTCCTGTTGTCATCCCCCATGGTTCCCTGTGCTTGTGATATAAGTTCTTTTGTTAAATAAACCTGTCTGCACCGTCTCCCATGTGTTGGCTGCATTTGGGTCCAACCTTACCCCTCAAACCCTGACAGTCGTGACAGGAGAAGGGTCCTTTGTCTCTATTTCCTATCAATTTGATGATGGGAAGAATCACAAAGTGTTAATTGTGGGTCTGTAACTCTGTATGTCCTTACAATGAACTTCTGTAATGGCTTGTGACTGATGCCAGGCCAGGTATGTACGCTACAAGGTCACCATAAGGAATCACGCATTCCCATCACACACATGCTGTAACAGCTATTAGGGCTGTTCATTGACTCACTGCTGTAGCATTAAGTATAAAAAAATATATCCTGTGCTCATATAAAAAGTCTGGCACCTGTATAGATATCCTGAAGACACCGTCCAGTACAGAGTGAAGTGAGACGAGGATAAAAAGATTTGTGTAAACATCCGTGGTTTAAAAGCCAAGTGGTTAAATCTCGTACTTTGTCAGAGTGGCAGCAAGAAGTTGTGCGAAGAAATAATCGATGTCAAACGTATGCAAATTTTAGTAACATCTTCAAGAAGAATAACCGTCTCATCACTCACATGCACACTAAAAACTATTTTTTATTCCTAGTTCCTTGAACATCGACAGGTGTCTCTTGACAAGAGATGATCTGTCTTTTACACCTTGCCCACAGTGAGTAGAAAAACAGCGAAATGATGAATCAGGGGGTCACAATTCATCTTTTCTACTCCGTCTGCTGGTTTGAAGTGAAATGAGAGGAACACTTGTGGATGAGCAGAGAAATCAATAGAAAGAAGAAATTATATTTAATGAGCCACATGTAGTTCGCATCTCCTATGTAAAAAATGTCCATGTTTACAGCAGAAATAAACCTGTTTACAGGCCAATTTTGGCTCCGCCAGTTACCGACCACTGCAGTATG
>NW_019477728.1:0-1145 GCF_002814215.2 Seriola lalandi dorsalis | reverse complement strand
AATCAATCAATCAATCAATCAATCAATCAACGTGCAGCACAATCCCAGTACACATTACTGTTCATGGCATGGTTCTCACTGTGTTTGACCAGTTAAGTTGTAAGTTTGTTCATGTGCAAAACAAAACTATTAACATGAAGACAAACACATGGAAACATCCATCACTGCACAACTCAACACGACACAGAGCTGAGACTGAGCCAGTGACACAGAGAGAGGAGGGGGGCTGGAGGTGGGCGGTCTCTTTGGTGACTCAGTGGACCCAGTAATGTGCAGTAATGCCTCCTGAATATCTTCCTAAATGTCTGCTGCTCAGAGAGTCTGCAGCAGTACTGAGGTGCTTCACACAGGTGAGGAGGACAGCGAGGGCATCCTCATTACCCATTACCCATTCTGACACCCACTGCTCCCCTCCCTGACCCCTTCCCTCGTTCCTATCATTTATTTATCCAAGTCAGGCCTCAATTACAGGCAGTGGTCTGGGGGCCAGGGAGCAGATCCGGGTGACCTGGGGTTGGCTTGGCTAATGAACAACGGAGTGAGACCCCCCCCCCCTCATGTTTATTTCTATCTTTCACCCAGAGCAGGGGCCCCAGGAGAAATGGAGGGACACGGCTGCTGAATGATAATCAGCACTTTGTAGTTTTAATTCACCTCGGCAGCACCCATTCTCCATCCGTCCTTCTGTGAAGACTGAGGGATGGGGACAGAGAGGTGGGCAAGCCGCTTACAAGGAGACATGATAGCAGTGTGACTCGGGCTGCTGTCCCCTGGAGGGAAAAGCAGGCAGACAGAGTGGCTCCAGTTGTGCTGTAATGACACTTCACTTTCTCATCTGGGCCAATCCATTTTCAGCAGCTCTGTTCTGAATTTAAATGTCTCACTCTGCATTCCAATTTGTTCCTGCCCATCAGTCAGCTCAGCTGCTAATGATTAAAAGCAGCATTTATTTTTTTATTTGAGAATGTGTTATTAATCTCTGATCTTATTTGTCTCCTCTGGAACCATATGGAACCAGACGGACCTGCAACAACTTGGATAGAAAGGATCTTCAGAGTCCAGTTTTCACAGTCCAGTTAATTTGATTCTTTTATACACAAGTGGAAATTAGTTTTCTGATATAGAAGTAAGCACAACAGGGGGGC
>NW_019477727.1:0-1145 GCF_002814215.2 Seriola lalandi dorsalis | reverse complement strand
ATCATGTCAACACACACACTGATGATCCATGAACGCATTAAGTGGAAAAATAAGCAAATGTTCACAGTTGTCTCTTCAACCAGTGAAACGTATAAATGAAAAACAAAGACATGAGAGCAGGACAGTGTGTACGTGTCCATGTGTTTGTCTGTCTAGTGCCACGTTTCTTGGACACTAAACACACACACACACACACACACACGCACGCAGCATGTCCAATTTGCAGATGACTGGTCATGTCTGGGCATAGCTCCCATGCAACACTGGTACAGTCTGCCACATACCTCTGTCCTTAATCTGTCTCTGTCCCTGTTTTTCTCTTTCTCTGTCACTGCCACGCTCGGTCTCACTTTGTTTGTCACTTATCACAAAACAGACACACATTTTTTCCGTCCTTCTCCATCCTTATTTTTCCTCATCTGCTCTCGGTCTTTCTTTTACCCTGTTTGATGTCTCATGTCTCTTTTTGCCTGTCTTCTGTCACATCTCTCAGGAACACAAGGAGAGCAGCAGAAGTGTGGATGGATGAGTATAAAAACTTCTACTATGCTGCTGTCCCCTCAGCGAGAAATGTCCCCTACGGAAAGTAAGTACCCTAAAGTGTAAACCTTACCGGAGTTTAACAGAATGATGTTGCTAAATCAGAAAATAACAAAGGCAGCCACATTCAGGGGCATATTAATGAGTTTGCCAATTAGCATTATGTCAGCTGTAAAAGGAGTCGGTAACCCCTTTTATGGAGCTGACATGAGGCAGTTAATGTGGCTTAAAAGAGGGCGAAAAGTCGGTGCCTGATTTGCACTGATCAAAAGACTCTCATATTATTTGATGTGCTGAAGGGATTAGTGTGAAATTATAACGGCATAGGGCAAAGAAAAAGAACATGATGGACACAAACGGCTTTAGTAAAAAGGATCAAGGATCAGATGGCAGAGCTCCATGAAAACGGTAGATGGATATTAAAACAGGATTGTTTTAGAGTTTTTAGCCATGCGAGCGACTTGGCTCTAGGGATGGTAATGTCAGGTGGACTTCTCTTTGAGATATTAGACTGGAATATCTCAACAACTACTGGATGGATTGACATTAAATTTTGTGCAGATATTTATGGTTCCCAGAGGATGACACCTGCTGACTCTTGGGAT
>NW_019477726.1:0-1145 GCF_002814215.2 Seriola lalandi dorsalis | reverse complement strand
GTGTGTGTGTGTGTGTGTGTGTGTGTGTGTGTGTGTGGGCAGATTTAGAAGCGGGGATCAATGAGAAATGTAGAAATCAATGCACTTAGCAGTGGGAAATCAATGGGGCCTAATCGGGATGCCAATGGCACAAGTCAAAACAATTAAGAAGGAAGAAAAATGTTTAACAACCCCCCAATCCCACCCCACCCCAGTGCTTACACAGACGCCGAGGAGAGATGGAGGGAGCGGAGGGAAGAAAGAAAAAGACAGCGCAGAAATAATACAGGGGATGTTGGGATTGTTGAGCGGAAGATATCAATGATTTTTGGATGAGCTTAAGGGTTGACAGAATTAAACACAATTTGTAATCTGTCTGAGAAGTTGCAGGTTTGAATCCAGGTCATCAGCTCAGATTACCCCTTGTAGCACTCTAAAGACAAGGACAGGCATTTTTTTGCCTTTTTTTGACAGGACAGTAGAGCTTGCCAGAAAATTCAGGGAAAGAGAGCAGGGGAATGAAGTGCAGCAAAGATTCCAGCCAGCTGGGAGTCGTCGTGCACCCATTTGGTATGCACCCTAACTGCTCGGCTATCAGGTCGCCCAATTCACGGGGTCGTGGATGTGGATGGGAGGCGGTAATAATAATAATGAGGTTTTATTTGAAACTAGGAAATTCTAAATTAGAAGTGCATTTTCACAAAAACTGGGACAATTCGTCTCCCAGGAAAGAATATTAATTTTCCAGGACAGTCGCTCAAAAAAGGGAACAATCCCAGGAAGACCGGGATGCACGGCAACCCTACAATACTGTCAAAAAGAGGGAAAAGGACTCGTGGGATAAAGAAGGAATAAAATTCAGAAGAAAGACACTGAGACAAAAGAACAGATATGATTCACATATCATATTGTTAATAAATTACCTCATGGATGTAAATAGATTCAGCTATGGACGTTGCTGAAATTTAAGAAACTGGTAGGTCAAAACAAGTTTATCAAAGGATTTATGGCCCTGTTCAGACCCGGTATTAACATCTTGAGTGATCTGATTACAAGTGGTGAGCTCTAAGTTCAGGTGCGAACGCACCCAAGTCGCATTGAGGACACTTTTGAGTTCCGATCAGTCAGACCACATTCGGAGGTGGTCTGGGCCACATGTTGACACG
>NW_019477725.1:0-1145 GCF_002814215.2 Seriola lalandi dorsalis | reverse complement strand
GTGTGTGTGTGTGTGTGTGTGTGTGTGTGTGTGTGTGTTTCCTGAGGCCCAGCAGAGGAGGGAAGTTCAGCCGAGCTATTATAAGACCACAAATTACGGCTCTCCACAGCCAGAGATCTCCTCTGCTGGGGCCTCATCAACAGCAGAATGAAGACTTCACCAAACCAAACACATCCACTCTGGAAACATGTCGCAACCTCAAACCCATCCCTCCGGATTTCAAGAAGACATCAGAAAACAACTAGTTTGTGGGCAAATATTTCATTGATGCGCAAAACAAAGATTCCTAATAGAAACTTCTCAGTGTTAGTATTTGTTATTCAGTGATGTACAAGTGCAGCCAGTGCAGTGGTGTTTTGTCTCATCACATCTGTTATTATGAACGCCTGAGGAGCGCTAAAACTTTCTTTATCTCGTTATGAGTCAATTGCCGCACAACGATACGTCGTATTTTACATAAATGACTTTGTTCTTCTCCTCTTTTCTTCTCTTGCCCTGTTGTGTTGTCCTCTTTTAATTTACTTAGGTCAGTGGCAGTGCTTTAACGATGAAATTGTAGAGATCCATTTTTAGAAATTACCAGCAGCACATGGTTTGGGCATGGACGGATTATGAGACAATTGGCCGCTGCGCATAGACTGGTCATTTGCTCATGTTTTTTTTTTTCTTTCACTTCTTTTCTTCGTTTTGTGACTCATTGTGGTCATTTTGCATCTTTCTGAGGCAGGTTTGCATCTCTCTGTCATCACTTTGTGTCTCTTTGTGGCTGTTTTGTGTCGCTCTGCAGCCATTTTGTGCCTTTATTTTAGTCTTCTTGAATCTCTCTGTAGTCACTTCACATTTCTTTGTGGTCTTTTGATGGACAAGAAATGTCACTTCAAACACTCTGCAAAGCCTCTGCCTCCCTGGGCCCCTGGGCCCCTGGGCCTGTGCCTGGTAGGTCTGTTCAGTACTCCAACCATTGGTTTGGTTTGTGCCTTTATATACAGTACATGAACAATAATACAGCAAAGTGCATGTAAAAATAATCCAAGCGACAGGCCGATAGAACATGTTAGGTACTGTACAGTTCCAAACATGAGATGCATAAAAAAAAAACTTTAGTTTATGCAAGTCAGCAAAAACGTTTCCAGTGAAAGGGAAGC
>NW_019477724.1:0-1145 GCF_002814215.2 Seriola lalandi dorsalis | reverse complement strand
GGAACTACTGTAGGTAGGCAGTAAGTAATACTAGTCTGTACATTCAGGGGCGGCACAGGTCAAAGTTTAAAAGATTCCTTCAACAGCTACCAAAGTGTGAAAACCAGGTGGGAACCCGGGGCAAGTTTCATGATAGCTGAATCTAGGAATTATGACTATACACTGCAAAACAAGAGGGAAAACTGACAGATAATGTACAAGGTCAACAGTAAATATAACCATTTAACTTCCATTTCCCTGTAACACCTTTTATTTAACTCAGAATAAAAACAAATTTATTTACCACTGATTGATGGCCACAGGAACCCGAATACCTGACAGTGATATTTGCTGAAAAGGATTTCTTTTTTATTTTTTATTTTTTTAGACAAAACTGGAGGAATTTGAAATTGGACAAGCCTTGGTTGGTTTGTTACAGTTCATTCAGTCAAAAACTCCACTCCACAGACTTGAGAGGATCAAACCCCTGAACTTGAACTTGGCAATTGCAAACACAGCATTAGGATGCTGTTCTCTGGGCTGAAATATCTCACTTGGGGAGGGGGGGTATAGATTATTATGTTGAACTAAGTATGTCACCTTGGAAAAAATAGATAAAAAATATCTCGATGTAGCACACTATATAGTATATTAATGTATATTTAAGCTTTCCTATAACAAAACGTGTGATCCTTAAAGAAAGACCCCATCTGTGTATCTGGCACACAGCCCGCTACAGTCTACTCTCTTACACAAAAAGGGATGTGAGCGTCCATGCGGTTAGCTGCACAACCCACGTTTGCTGCATGGTGTAGAAGTAGAGTCCTTTCCCCAGGCAATGGCCCGTCAGGCCAGACAAGCAGGCCGGGTGTTAAAGTGTGAGCTGGGTACACAGAGTAACAACAGGGCCATCTGCCCTGGGAACGCACACATCCATCTTACTAAGGACAACCAGTCTGGGAACAGATAAAGGAAAACAACAGGGGGAGAGAGAAAGCGAGGGAGAGAGGAAGTACGAGAGGGACAGAAAAGGAAGCAGTAGGGAAGAAACAGAGGAAAAATAGACATGGAAAAGCAAATGTGTACATGCTTTTGTGTGTGTGTGTGTGTGTGTGTGTGTTTGTGTGTGTGTGTGTGTGTGTATGTGTGTGTGTGTGTGTGTGTGT
>NW_019477723.1:0-1146 GCF_002814215.2 Seriola lalandi dorsalis | reverse complement strand
GTGGGGATAGTGGATATAACAATATATTGTTTTATTAATGAAATGGAAATGAAAAGAGATGTTATGTCCATTGAAATTAAACCACCCATTATCATCACTTCTGCTGCTTGCACTATAGCTGCTGTACACTGGTGAAGCTAGTCTACACACATTAATTGAGCAGCAGTAGTAACACAAGTAGTAGTAACTAGTGTTGGGGAGTACTGAACTACATGTAATCAGGTGGGATTGCTGCAAAAGCAAACCCACTATATGTTCTTCTCAGGTTCTTATTCCATTTTATTCCATCTATTCCGTTTTTTGATATGTAACTCCTACACATGTTAAACATAGAAACTCCATTCAAACTATAAAATGTTCAGCTAAATTAGGACAGTATCACAAGTTTTTCGTTTTTTAATACATTTCCGAAATATTCAACATTTCATCTGATTTTTTCCCCCATTGAAATGAATGGAAAGAATGTTCAAAATCTCAAATTTTTCATAACTTTTCATGCATTTTTCAATCCCTTCTACTCATTAATACTTTCAGTTAGAAATGTCATTCAAAAGTTCATTCATTTTTGGTTATATTACATTTTTAAAAAACCTTTTATATGGTAAATGTTTAATTTTCATGAACTTTTCTGATCTTTAAAAATTCCAAAACTTGTTCTCACATCCACAAATTTCACTCCTTGTGCATCATCTTTTGCCAAATCGTAGGAGATTTTGTCTAGTTCGTGTTTCCCAAGTGCAGTGACTTACAGAATCTGAACTATGAGCTTCAAAGTGGCGGGAGTACCATCCAACTGGCCCACTGTCTCTAATGTTAATTGAGAGCATAAAATCAGGAAGTGGGGTATTATTAAAATCGCTGAACCTCCCACATTTCTTCAGAAATTGCATTTTCTAGTTAAACTAGTACTTTAACTACATTTTGCAGCTTTCTGGTTGTTGAACTTCTTTTTTTCGCCATTTTTGAGTTGTTTTACTACTGAAACTAAAGAAAATTTTGGCCCATAAAAGGAAAGGAATGATTTTTTTTTCTGTTTTTTTTTTTACTCTACTGTAATTGAGCCCCCTTTGACCTGATATGACCACTAGACATGCCCAGGCATTTGTCAGGCAGTCCACGGCCTGATTTCTTTTTTTTTTTTTTTTT
>NW_019477722.1:0-1146 GCF_002814215.2 Seriola lalandi dorsalis | reverse complement strand
GCTATGTTATGATTGTTTATGATAATGTTAGTGGCTAACATTAAAGCGGATAAAATACACTGTTAAATCCATTCTTCAAATCGTTGCTCTTGTACTTTTGGGAAAGATGAAAAATACACAGTCTATTCAGATACCAACTATCTGGCGCCTCGTGTGCCAGTAAGTTGTGGCATGTCAACAGATCAGACATCCTTTCTAATACACCATTGGGTTCTAACCATCAGGAGTAACTTGGGATTCATTATCTTGCCCGAGGACACTTATGGACAAGCGGAGTAAGGGATCAAACTACCAACCCTGTGAATAGTGGACAACCTGCTTTGACAGTATAGAATGATATAATAGATGAGAGTTTCAGCTGTGTGAGTTTACACATCACAGACATGTTCACTCATTGTTGCGAGCCACAGCAGTATAGGCTCATATACTATATGTGTAATTTGCACTTTTTGAGATGGATGCAGAGATAGAGCCAGACAAAGGTGCTGATTTTTACCAGCTAGACACATGAAGCAAGAAAAAAACCTACTGCGAAGTGTGGCAGGACTTAGAGACGGGTAATAAAGACAGCTAGTTCAAACCTATAGTCACTCTACTCTGTAACTCTATAACTATAAGGAAAGAGGAACTTTAGACTGACTATAATGTCTCCCAACAGCTGGGGGAGGAGGACTGAACTGATTGACGGCTCAGAAAGGAGGTTTCTGCTGTTGACAGTTCCACAAATACTGCCTGAGCGCACAGCGTACAGCCTAGTCGACTCAGTCAACTCAGTAGGTGCAAGCAACGTCTCTGTGACTGCTTACAGGCTTTCGTTGGCTGGCCACCGCTTCGTTCATGCATGTGAATTGCCGCAGCTCATCTGTGAGAGGAATATAAACTCTTAAAGTGAATTATATGCCAGTGTAATGAGCCTATGTTTGGCTTTGTGTCTCAGCTAAATTGTAAGTTCATGCCAAAAAACACTTGTACTCCTTTCTGTGTTCGGGGCAGCTGTGTGAAGAACATGAATAATTGACTTACTCTGATGTTTAGTGGCCTCTGCTTGATTAGCATGCATGAATGTAAGGTGCTAAAATATCTCTATGACCTATGAAGAGTGTTTTCAAACACCCGGTCATGCACAGAATACCTCAACTTACTTAG
>NW_019477721.1:0-1146 GCF_002814215.2 Seriola lalandi dorsalis | reverse complement strand
ACACACACACACACACACACACACACACACACACACACACACACACACACACACACACACACAGAGACACACCTCTCCACAGCAGTGACAGTAACGAGGAGGATGATAACGGATTGAGTTTGTTCGCCGCCCTCTCAGACTCAGTAACAAGATTGGTTTTCAAAAAACCTGTCAGAGGTGATGGGGATGCAGCTCGAATACACTTTAATGCAGACACTGTTGGCGTCCTATAAGTGGATACCTCCACTGGTGTGGTGCTCACAGCTTTTAAACTTTAGGTTCCTAAAAAGTTCAGAGGTTGAGGTCAGGGGTCTCTGCAGGCCGGTCAAATCCCAGTTTGCCGAAGATTGCCCCAGTTTCAAGCTGCAAGTCCTGACAAATATCTATCCAATATACCTTAAGTAAAGGTAAAATAAGTCTAATGAACCAACACGTTCAGGAGGTTTTAAGTTATATAAACACAGGACTCCTTCCCTAGTCAGCCAAGAAAAGGTTAAGAAACTGTGCCAGACACCAGTGACTCATTTTTTACAACCTTATGCTGTAAGGTCAAACACTGTTCAAACTCACAGAACTTTATTTTAAACTGTAGTGGAGATCCTGAGGTTTCCAAAAATATCAATTCTGTCAGGCTTAAGTTTTGGGGGCGGGGGCGGTTGGGGGTGTAAAATGTCGCACACATCTACAACGTGTCCATTAGATGGGATGTATATGCATTTGTTCATGTGTATGTAACTGAGCGCATCACAGACAGAAAACGCAATGAATGTGCAATGTTTTACAACTTGAAATGTTTATTACGACGAGGAAAATTTAAGGGGAAAAATTAAACTCAGGGTCCAGGAGGTTAAACCGCAAATCGAATTGTCACAATCACGGAGCGACCTCGTTATCGCCAGGCCCTCCACATTACCTGTCAACCCGTCAGCCAGCTGTCGGAACACGCTCGGGGTCTCGTTAAGCCTGGAGCTTCATTCATTATCTAATTGGTTTCTGGGAACCTGGATCCCTGCAGCAAGGACCTGATCTCTGCTGGCTCGTCCTTCGGCGTGGGCTGTCGGTTCGTCTGCGGCTGTGTGTGTGTGTCAAAGTGTCACAAACAATGCCTCCACTCTGTCCTTCTTATTGTATAACAGGCAATTATCA
>NW_019477720.1:0-1146 GCF_002814215.2 Seriola lalandi dorsalis | reverse complement strand
AGAAAAATGAGTAGTATCAGCTGTTCTCCTGCCTCTGGAGGTCGTGTTCTAATGTTGAGATCAGGACAGGTGAGGTAGCGCTTTAGATAGTTGTCATTTACCTGCTCAATAACCTGTTTGGACATTCTGGAGTTTTCCAAACCGAAGACCTGAGCAGAGGCCGAGTGAATAAAAAGACAAGTCATTAAGCGAGTCTGAGTGTGGTGATTTGTAAAGCTACACTATGTGCTCACATGATCACAGCACAGTACCTTCTTGGCTCCGAGCATACGAGCAAACACAGGAAGCAGACTTCCATCACTGACGCTGAGACACACACTGTCCTCTCTCAGAACCTGAAGGTAACACAGCAGGTAATAAGAGAACAATCATATCCATTCATTCAGTAACAAACAGTGTGGGTTCTGGTCTTGACTTACACTGCGCAGAGCACTGACGTAGCTCTCTGTTCGCTGTCTGTCGTTGAGTTCGCCGAAACGAGGCCGAGTCCAAACCAGGTGAGCCTGGCAGGTACAGCATGGCCGAGACGGAGGAGCTGGAGTCTGTGAGTCCTGCTGGCTGCAACATCAACACACAGACAGTCTGTTAGCTGAGGGACAGACAGGGTCTCTCATCTGTTGTCACATTCATGACTATAGTCAGTGCTGGAGTCTGGTCAAGCCCAGACTCTGTCTATTGCAGGGGTCTCCAACAGGTGGCTCGTGAGCTACCAGGAGCTCACCCCCTGTTGTAGAGTCTGTACAGACCATGGATGTGTAGTTCAAACTCTCAGCAACTCACCTTCACTCAGTAAATCTGCTGCAAATACAACTAAATCAAACACACAGACACCCCCTCCCCCCCTTCAACACCACATCATTATGTGTCAGCTGTCAGTCAAATGAGTTACTGTCAGGTTTGTTTACATCAGATCAGCTGCAGGCGACATGCAGTGATGGAAACAGATATAAACCAAACTTTTCCAACAAACAGAAATATGTTGCCATGGATACAGTGAGTTTAACTGTGGGCTTCAACTTGAGCTCCATTTTTTCCGTTTTTTTTGGCCCATGTTTGAAATGAACCACTGACGAACAGCTATCACTGATCACTGACTGAGGAGCTTCTTCTTCTCTGGTTTCTAATCAGATTTATGGAGCTTTATTT
>NW_019477719.1:0-1146 GCF_002814215.2 Seriola lalandi dorsalis | reverse complement strand
GCCTGTCTTTCACAACTGGATATTTCCATTCAACACAATCTGTTCTTGGCACATCTGGCTTTAAAATGCTGTGTTGTTGCAAACACAGGCTGAAGAAAAATAAACAAGCTTTATGTGGGACTTATCACAACAAATCCTCTCAAATCCAATCTTAGACGTCACATTGCAGCATGTCTTCATCTGATGTGTTTTTGCTTTCGTGGGGACGTAAGGAAATGAGTGTGGGTGTGCGTCTGTTTTGTGGAATCAACGTCGTGAAGTGTTGTTCAGATGGGGTGGGTGTGTCACACTCTGCACCGCATAAATCCCCACAGAGAGAAAAGTAATGCAACTCAGGGACTCATCCAAATCATCCCTGATGAAAAGCCAAGGTTCGCGTTGCGCCAGCGAGCAACATATTAATGCAAGAGACCAGAAAATCCGTAACAATCATTGTATCACAGCTGTCTTCATCCCAAAGTTTGGGAGAGTGAAGGGTGGCCTGAGATTTGTTTTGTGTGCACCATCTGCTGCTGCACCATCAGGAGCGAGGTTAATGTAAGTAGGTGCACACAAACCACAGACAACAACAAAACTACAGTAAATCTGTTTTAGTTATTAAACTAAAACAAGTGGAACCGAGCGAAAAATTCAGAAACTGTCTTGTAACCTGCTGTTGACATGAATTATCTGTCCATGTGAGTACATGTGAACACACAAGAAGTAAGAGTAGCTAGTATTTATTAACAGCTTGAATACTTTATTTCTTAACCTTTGACCAGATATTAAAATCATGTTTCTGATATCAAACGAAAGCAGCTGCCAAATAAAACCATAGCAGACAAGTGCGACATGCACCTGTCCCTCTCCGATTATTTAATCCCTGGTCTTGAAAACCAGCTGTGAAGAACCAGACCCAATTGTGACAGATTAGCAGAACATCAGCTGACTCTGAGCTTGGAGCAGGTTCAAGCCCACACAGTGATCACATTCCAGCGGCGGCAGAGCTGGAGGGGATCTGACGTTACAGTAGGTGCTGCTTCATATCAAGACAGGAGCATTACTCATATTACGCTGCCAAGGTCAATGAGCAGCATTTGTTAAAGCCCTGACACATGACACATGATTAATGGGAATCAGCAGCTTTTCTATATGGAGCTCATGGTA
>NW_019477718.1:0-1146 GCF_002814215.2 Seriola lalandi dorsalis | reverse complement strand
AACTTTGAGCCTTGAAGTTGGGGCTCAGTAAGGGACATTTTATCTCAGCCACAGGTTGCTGCAGACCTCCTTCAGCAAACAGTGAAAGCTGCTATCTTTAAGCCAGCAGCTGGCTGAACTGAGTTTTAACAATCATCTTATTGTTGGTGATTTTGATTTTGACTGGTTCCCCCTAGCGTCTGACAGTTATAAATCTTTCTGAAGTTCTTTTAATCTTGCGTAACTCCTTGAAATCTTAAATGTTCAGAAAAGTCCTCTGACTATATGTTGTTGATGCTGCTGTGTTGGGCAGCTCTCTCTTTACTTTACCTGGTTAAATAAAGTTGAACATGAAAAATTGAACTCATTTTGACTCTGTATTTTCCCAAGATCACGTTTGCTACCAACAATAAAATATATAATATATTTTACAAATATTTCTAAAAACATTTTAGAAAACACATACCGTTGTGTCACATTTTCAAGGAAATAAAGTTCATGTATAACGTAACAGAGAAAACTTAAACTTGGATGATGAAAAGTTCATATTTGATACCCTACACTATAATCACATACAAATCTGAAGCTTAGCAATTGAATGCATCTTAATGACTGCAGAAAAATAAAGATCCAATTGTGTTCTTCTCTTGTTGGCTGAGAAATCTGGATATCTAACCACAATGTGCCTTAAACTGTTTTTGTGTGTGCGTGTGTGTGTGTAAACAGGAAACCCAGCCCAGCCCACCTCACTCCACTACATGAGTCCCTACCAGCTGAATGCCTACGCCATGGCCCTGAAGGCAGTGGGGGAGATCATCCAGGACTACGACAGCGATAAGATGTTCCCCGCGCTGGGCTTCGGTGCTAAGCTGCCACCTGACGGACGGGTCTCCCACGAGTTTGCCTTGGTGAGAAGAAGAGTGAGACCAGGATGGAAGGCAGGAAGGAGTGGAGTTGTTCCAAATAAACTAGTAACTGAGTGTAAAAATAATTAAGGTTCATTTTTTATTCATTTATAAAAATCATTTTCTCTATCTTCATGACAAAGCCTGTACAATACAAACAATCCCTGAGCTTGTTTGTTCCGTCTGCTTCTCCTGTGCCTCTGGACCTGGTGAACGTATCTGAAATTAATCATGTAAGTTAATTATCCCCCCCCCCCCCCCC
>NW_019477717.1:0-1146 GCF_002814215.2 Seriola lalandi dorsalis | reverse complement strand
AGTCACGCACACATTACACCTTGCTTTGTTTGTGCTCTCTCCCTCCAGAGAGTGTGTAAGCAGCTCCGTCTGTATCCCCCTGGCAAGCCAAAAGAGGTAAGAAACGCTCGTGTGGGTGATGCATGAGATGTGTGTGGAAGTACTAAATGCTTGCATGTATATAAAACACGTGATTTTATTCATTTTAACAGTGTATGTATGTGTGTGTGCATTCCTAGGAGCTCCACAGGGCGGCCTGACTGGACCTGTGTAGTAGTGGGCTTCACCTCTGGATATGTCCGTTTCTACACAGAGGTACAGTCTATAGTCAAATCTTATCTCTCCGTCTTTGTACTTCACTGTTACTGTAGCCTGTGTAACGAGTGTCTTATTCAGATGGTCAGCAGTAAAAGGAAACAGGAAGCCATTCAGTACAGTCTTGAAATAGTAACTGAAAAAGTATCAAATGTTAATCCGATTGTGTCTCGTCAGAATGGGGTTCTGCTCCTGGCCCAGCTGCTACATGAGGACCCTGTATTGAGACTCAAGTGTCGCACATATGAGATTCCTCGTCATCCTGGAGTAACAGAGCAGGTGATGTACACACTGGACACTGTATGAGAAAATAGGCCGCCCACTGATCAACTGTGTGATTACAAATACATTTTTGGTACAATAAATCCTCTAAACCACAGAGAGGCTCTAACAATGCAGCAGCCTTCTTGGTGAACAGTTTCAGTCCAGTCCCAGGCAGTAACAGCAGTGTCTGTTGTCAAAGTGTTCCAAACTTTCAACTATAATTTGTGTTGTGTTGGCATCTAATGCATCAGGCAAGTTCAGTTAAACTTAAACGTTGCATTCTGTTTGCTCTCCTCTGTTGTTTTGCCTCTTTTTGTCACTTAAAAAATGCAGTGATGTAGCTTTGTGAGAGATGTCAGAATTAACCAAATTATGTGACAGCAAAAGTGTATTTCCCATAATGTCAAACTGACATTGATCTTTATCCTGCCACAGCATGAGGAGTTGAGCATCCTCTACCCTGCTGCTATGGTCACCATCGACGGCTTCAGCCTCTTTCAGTCTCTGCGTGCCTGTAGGAACCAGGTGGCACGAGGTGTGTGTGTGTGTGTGTGTGTGTGTGTGTGTGTGTGTGTGTGTGTGTGTGTG
>NW_019477716.1:0-1146 GCF_002814215.2 Seriola lalandi dorsalis | reverse complement strand
ATAGTGAACAGTTCCTACTACGCCAACGTCTCCACCTCAAAATGCCAAGAGTTTGGACGCTGGTATAAGAGGTACAAACGCATCAAAGGTAACTCAATGTCTCACTCTCATCCATTTTCAAAGCTGTCTCACTTTTCACAGCTCTGTAGTATTCCCAGCAGTCTGGTTAACTTTATGACACAAATTGAATCCACGATGCTTTCCCTATCTATCGGATACTTTAATTTCTCCCTGAAGAGCTACAGTGGAGATGCTCTGAATGAAAGTCTCTGAGTATGGTGGTTGTATAACAGGTCACTCTCTGCCTATACAGATCCATCTAGGAAACCAGCGTGCAAAGACTAATCAGACCAAACTGTAACTCATTAGCTGCAGATTCTGTGCTCCTAATATTTACCCCTAATGTGTTACAAGGCGGATATCTCAAACTCAAAACTACCACTGGAGACAAGTGACAAAGCGACCCCTCTCCCAGATTTTTGCGGCGCATATAAACACAACATTCACTGTAGTCTGACTCCTTGTGTGCATGTAAACGCATTTCAGTGGTTTATTGTCCTTCTCCTGCCTTGTTAAAAAACTTTACAGTTTCTGTGACCAACTCTCCTGCACTCGAACCATCAACTGTTCAGCTGTTTATACTTTATTTGCCTCATGTCGCGTTGAAAACTCATAAAGGTGGAGACTGTCACAGCTCTTTTAAAACCGAGACTAGGCGCTACTCGCAACTCGACTTAATGTGGCTCACCTGCCTCGCTGTCTTTTGTTTTTTGTGATGTAGTTGCTTTGAATATGATCCTTTTTAATGAAGTCTTTCCATTCTTCTGTCCACCCCCTGTATGTGTACGAGCATGTGTCAGCCTGTATGTGTCTAATCTGCAGCATGAGACGTCTGTCAGTGACAGCTCTCAGTAGGAAGGAACTGTCACACATGGTTCACATTAATGTCACCCTTAATACACATGACAAAACTAAAGGCTCTTAACTCCTAATGGAAAACAGCAGCAGCCACCCCCAACACACACACACACAGCACCAAAACCCAGGAATAAGAGCTCCTCTTACACTTATTCCACACACACACACACACACACACACACACACACACACACACAGGGAAGGTAAAAATCTGAAGCCCTGCCAAGC
>NW_019477715.1:0-1146 GCF_002814215.2 Seriola lalandi dorsalis | reverse complement strand
TTCATTATGACACATTTCATTTACTCATGATGAAATAAAACCAGTGACAGTGTGTTGGGGTGAGTGTTACTCTGAGAGACGACAGCTTTCACCTCATGAACATCAGAGGATGAAAACTTTTCTGCTCTCAACATGTTTGAACTGAACCTCCATTAGAAGATGAATCATTGATCTTTCTCTTCCTCACACATCAGGAATCTGTGGTGACTGACTCAACCAGCCTGAAACTGAACCCTGAGGTGAAGGCTTGACTCTCCCGACACGTTTTATTCTGATCCAAATTACATGTGTGATATCCAGGCATGGTCTGAACATGTCTCACCTGCAGCTACAGATTCCTGATCCTCACATCAGTCTCTGAGTTCAGTTTTAAAGGAGCAGTCTGGTCCCTGTTTCCTGAAGGTCTTTCTCAGTCTGAGTCCATGTGAATCAGCAGTTGTAGTTCTGTCCACATTCAGGTGACCTGAAGAGGTCGCTGGTCCTAGTTCTGATTCTGATTCTTATCCTGGATCTGGACCTGGACCTGGTGCTAGTTGTGATTCAATTCCTGATTCTGAGTGCAGGTACTGGTGACACAGTGGCAGTGATGATCACGGAGGTGTATGGTAAAGAGATTCTGGCTCACCTGGAGAGAAACCTCACGGTCCTGGTCTCATTGGTTGTGGGTCAACGTGGTCCCACTAAAAACATCAACCGAGGCTCGCTGGTCTTCGTCTCCATCTCCTTCATCGTCCTCATGATCATCTCGTCGGCCTGGCTCATTTTCTACTTCATCCAGAAGATCCGCTACACCAGCGCCAGGGACCGCAGTCAGGTAACAGGCTAACAAGCTAATATACAGCTAACATGATAATATACAGCTAAAAGGCTAACATGTTAACAGGCTAATATATAGCTAACATGCTACCAGGCTATAATACAACTAATACACTAACATGCTGATATACAGCTAACCTGCTAACAGGCTAATGAAGGTGCTAACAGGCTAGCATGCTAACAGACTAATATACAAGCTAATATCCTCCTGACTCAGTAATATTTAATGAGGTAAATCTCTGCGGAGAGTCTAATTGAGCAGTGGGTGGTCACCACCCCCTCCCCCTCAGTGTAATCGAACCTTCCTCTCAGTTCTCTGCCCCCGCCCCC
>NW_019477714.1:0-1146 GCF_002814215.2 Seriola lalandi dorsalis | reverse complement strand
CACACACACACACACACACACACACGCACACACGCACAAGCAGTTGTGGGGTTGCAGTGATCTCCTTGATGCCGTTCTGACAACAGTAACAAAGTTAAAGTACTTCTACCTGTCCCTTTGGAGAGTCTCGGCGAGAACAAAGACCTCCGGTGCGAGGGATGTAAGAGCGGTAACAGGGGCTGGAAGGAGAGGAAACAAAGCAAGTAGCCGGAACTAATGAACAGGTACATCGAAGGTGGAAGAAGGGGGGAAGGGGGGCAATAGGGAAGGAGGTGGAGGAAAGGATTGTGAGAGAAAGAGACCTGCCGGAGGGTAGGTCAGGATTCAGGTGCTTACCACAGACACAGAAAGGGAAGAAGGTAAAAGGTGATGACCAGCGTTTTTCTACTCCTCTCATTTGCGCCCATGAGGTCATAAGTGTAAATTATTCATGCTGTACATGGGAGGCTGGAGATGAAGGGGTGGTCACTTTTGAAGAGGAGGAGAAGGGGAAAGAAAGGAAAGGAGCAACATCGAAGAGCAGAGAGGAGGTCTGCATCTGCCTCCTCCCTCCTCCTCTCCGCTCTCCTCAGTGCATCTGTAAGCTGATGAATAATTGAGTGTGCTGAGCAGGGGACTGTGTGGGTTAGAGGAGGAGAGAGAGGGAGACCTGCCAGAGCGCTAGACAGTGAAATGAGGACCTGCTCCAGAATAGAGATCTCTTCCTTTAAACTCCTCTTCTTCTGCTGCTTGTCTCAGTTTTGATCCTCTTCAGTCGCTCTACCTCCAGCTCAGAAGCCCTGATCTGAGGGTGCTGGGGATGAAGCCCTGCTGGATCCCGCTGTTGTACGCTCGACTAGAGCAGGGCTTAGGCTAAGATTTACTGCGACAGGGTTAACTTTCCAACTCTGGTGTTTCTTGAGAAGAGCAGGCAGTCTATCTACTTTCCCCCTGCATTTTAAACAGCCTCACAAAAAGGACCACACTGAAGAGAGACCGTGAACATACAGTAAAACAGAGCCAAGGCTGATACAGGCTTCCTGTGACCAGCGGTGTTGAACTGAGGCTTGACTGGACTCTGGCCTCTGCTGTCATGACGGTGTGTGCTGGTGGAGAGAGCGGCTCCAGAAGTGGAGCAAGTAAAAAAAAAAAAAAAAAAAAAAAAAA
>NW_019477713.1:0-1146 GCF_002814215.2 Seriola lalandi dorsalis | reverse complement strand
CACACACACACACACACACACACGAGATGCGCTCAAAGAAAAAACAAACTACACTGTGTTGTTTTTTTTGCTAGGTTTGTGATAATGTCCCTCAGGGTTTTCTGGACTCACTGTTCACTTGCCGGCATCTGAAATCTTTGGGCTTGTTCCCCGCCTCCGAATCTCCTGTTGAACCATACTGCCTTGGGAGAACTACCACATCAGAGGATGACAGACCTTTAGCATTAGCCAGAACTGAACAATGCTGGCATGTTCAGCAGTGTGACAGATGGACAGAATGAAAGAAAGAACGAGAGGAGCCACAAGCCATGTGAAGGCGCTCGTAAAAATCGCAGCCCCCTGCCTTCGTTATTGGCCCTCAATCATCACAGTGGCTGTATAAGAAGCGATGGATGCCTGGTAAATCTTCACAGGGGATCTGCGGAGCTCAGGGAAGTGTTTCATATTATTCAAACCCATTGACATATTACACAGTGAGATATTATTCCATTATTCCATTAGTATGAACAAGAACTCCTGTGTTCAGCATCAAGCTTATTTTATGGTCACGCTGAACACCTGGAGCACACTGTGAGGTGGCCGAACAGTCATCAAAGTGGTTTCGGTGTGCGCCCTGTAGCGGCAGATCAAATGCTGTACAAATGAGCGGGCCTGTTAGGCCTCCTCTAACACCTTCAACCCCACATGGCACCCATATTTCCCTTCACACACATTCATGCACACACAGAAAGAGTGCCTAGCATTGCACAATAAGCTCATAACTATCAAAGTCCTCCATCTTTCAAACCCTTTCCCGTCTTTGTTGTCAGACCCACCCCGGCTTTCTCTGATGTGCAGGAAATTAAGTCTGCACCGGGCGTCTGAGGATGTTGGTTTGATACTTATGAGGCTCAGTGAATTTTGAAAGTCCAACACCCAAAGTGAAGATTGAAAGGCGTTCAGAGAGAAGCTCCACGTGCAATCCGTAGCGTTTGTTTGTGACTATAGGGTGTGCAGTGGTGCAGCGTCTTGTTACCTTGTGTTTTGGTACCTGGAGCATCGCAAAAACATGTTTTAGCATCTTAAGCTAATATCAGTTTAAGCGTTTGCTTTATTTTGAATATCTTCAACGCTTTATCTTGCTCTCAAACAACCCTTTCCTTTGGA
>NW_019477712.1:0-1146 GCF_002814215.2 Seriola lalandi dorsalis | reverse complement strand
CTGATATATGCATATATGTTAACAACAACAATATTTACAATATTGTACAATATAAATACATAAAGCATACATGAACATACATATTTGAATGGGCGAGACATATATGTTAATGTAGGAAATGGTTCCAATTTGTAACAGGTTTGTAATTGTAATTTTAACATATTTTTTATTTTATCTGTACATATATTTCATATATGGAAATTACATTTGCGCATACATATGTATATTTTGGACAAGAGTGAAGTTCATGGCACAGAGGAATAAGAAATATGCTTTGGATACAGACAAAATCCTTGTCAGTGATTTTAAGTTTTATCACTTAAAAGTTGCAGCAAATGTGAACGTTGATCTGCAACAATTAAAAAAAGCTAAATTATGTTGAGCCCATCTTTCTCTGGAGACTTCATTCACTGCTGTTTTCACTTTTACATTTCAATTTGTAACTTCCTGTTAGCAGATAAGTGCTAATACCCCACCAGAATTTAATTCAGGCATATAAGGTGAATCTATAAAGCATCTGAGTCAGAGCTAATGGGATGCTCTCCTGTGCCCCCCCACCACACACTGTGTGATTTAGTTCCAAAAGACAGGTGTATTTTAACATAAAATCTTGTCCTCTGTTTTTGGCTTGCAGGCATTGTGTCTTATTAGAACAGTATACAACACACGGTGACAGCAAACACGAGAGGCAAAGACGATAGCGTACAATGTCTGTTTAAAATTTTAGCATGCCCGACCGGCGTTGGGTTTAATGTGAAGATATCGACAGGGGCATTCAGAAGTAATGAGACGGGCAAACAGATCTGTTTAAGGGAGATCAGGAGCTAAACAACAGTCTGAGAGGAAGGCTGTTTTCCGAGGCCTGTTTGCCCAGTGGGAGACGAGAGATGGGGGAAGGAGCCCATATGGCCACAGAGCTGTGTGCTTGTACTGGGATTTAACAGCAGCAGAGAGGTGTGTGTGTGTGTGTGTGTGTGTGTGTGTGTGTGGTGGTGGTAAGAGGGGGTGAAAGCTGAAGCTATTCTGCTCACATCCTCATGCGGTGTCAGGGGAAGCTGCCCTCTCTTACCTCTCCACTCGCAGTCATAGCTTCTTGTTAGAGTGAGGAGGGGAGATAGTAAAGAGGGAGGGGCAGGTTGGGGGGGG
>NW_019477711.1:0-1146 GCF_002814215.2 Seriola lalandi dorsalis | reverse complement strand
GAGGCCTACC
The DNA here is from genome assembly GCF_002814215.2 of Seriola lalandi dorsalis. NCBI lineage: Eukaryota > Metazoa > Chordata > Actinopteri > Carangiformes > Carangidae > Seriola > Seriola lalandi. The sequence goes on along the minus strand of NW_019477711.1, from coordinate 1,136 downwards.
CTCGCAACCTGACTTACACCTGGTTCTGGGAGGAGGACAACGTCTTCTTCAAGAAGTAAAGTTATGATCGGGTTCATTATTGTCTGCCACATCACGTCACCTGTCTGTTATGAGAGTGCTGTCTTTGTTTTACCATTTTTGTAGTGGGTACGCACTGGACAGAAATTACATAACCTTTATGTAATCCAAAAAAAGGCATTCATCCAAATGGCTGAACCACATCAAACCTTTAGTGTCTGCATTGTGAACACATCAACAGACTCCATCAAGGAAACTAAACATGAATATCAACTGTATAAATACTCTTTCATTCTCTTTTAGCCCTAACTCACCCCACTAACAAGGTAGGGCAGACTGTATTTAATCTGAGAGGCAAAACTCAGGGCAAAAAAACCTATATAGTACTCACTCACTCAAGTGTCAAGTCTCTACAGCCATGGCACAAATATGAACTGAATGTTGTTAGCATCACAAGGTTAGATAAAGGCAGAGAGAGATTAAATGTTATTAGACTAATTACGATCATTGTAATAACTTCATAATTTAAGTATCTCCTTGACTCAATGACAATAAAACTCGAAATCGAAATGCTCTAAATGAACAGATTTAGGTTGTTTTTAATTTTTGATTTTCCTCATGTCAGATCAGTTTATAAAAATCAGGTGCAGTGAGGAGTAAAAGAGGTTAAAAAAAAGACGATCATCATACAGCCCCAATAATAATCAGACCAACACTCCCTCATCCTCTGCATGAATGAATACATGAATATCTACCAAATCGTCAGTCCCAAGTTAAGTCTTGTCATTTGATGCTTGTGCACTGCTGGACACTTGAAAGCATGAAATGCTGAAAGTGTTGAGAAACATTTATGAAGGGATTCAATGGAGAGCAGCTGGGCCAATTGTCATGGCAATAATAAAGACTAAAGCTTCAATGGTAAAATAAGGTTTAAAATGCAGCAGTGATGCAGACTGATAAAAAAGTGCTTCCTTCATATCAGTGATACCATTTCATGTGATTTCTGTAACCGTCAATATCAAGCTGTAAAAGTCACCTATATCTGAATGACAAAAAGCCACAATTTTAATCACTTGATCACATCAGTAAAGTTAAAGGTCCCATATTTTACACTTTTC
>NW_019477710.1:0-1146 GCF_002814215.2 Seriola lalandi dorsalis | reverse complement strand
CACAAATAAACCTGCCTTGCACTAACATGATGAGATGATGAAACCACAGCTGTGGTTCCTATCCACTGTTCTGCCTTGTATGGAGAGCATTTTATGGATGTATTATACATTATGGCGAAAAGAATAAAAATACTGTCCATGTATAAATGAGCTGGATAGAGCAGTGTTTTTAGCCTGCTGCCCGAGGCCTCAGTGGTGCCAGATATGTATCAGTTGTTCCAAAGTCAGGATGTGCCTCCTCCTACTTCATCTCCACTAAATTAAGACATCTGACTCAACCAACCAGACAAACATGCACACACACACAAACATAAAGACACCCTCCTATTGTGTGGGTGAAAGACTTTAGGCCCTTCCTGGCTGTAAGAAGCAAAGTGAGTAACTGGTGAAGGAGCAGTCTTTTCTTCATCAGTGAAGAAAATATAAATACAGCATGGCTTCACAACCTTCACATGAGCCATGGAAAACCCTGAATTGGGCAAAAGAAAACAAAATGACAAGACTGTGGAACAGAGGAGACCAGGAGGAGGTACTGAGCAGAGACTATGATACATCCAGCCACTTATACTTTCCTACCACAGACAAGTATGCGTAGGGAGGAAGGCTCGCTCTCCCTTTCTGTCTCTCACACATATGTTCAGGTATTTCCTGTTAGGAGTGTGAGGTGGCCACACAGTATTATGGGTGACTGACTGAGCCCTCAAGTGGGCCCCATTCTTACTCAAACAGTGCTCCTTCCTCCCCTCCCTCTTTTCCCTCCATATCGTCCTCTCACTGTTGTCTCAGTCACTCTAGAGGTGCTGAGCCTGAGCTGTTCGTTATTAAGAACTGTTTAATGCCCTCAGAGATAGTCTCTGTCACAACCACTGTTTTACTGTATTATAAGTCCATTTAGAAAGAAAGAAAGAAAGAAAGAACGAACGAATGAAAGAAAGCAGTCTACCCTCTGGTTCTGAGCTATTCCACTCTGGATCACCACTTCACATCTGGCTTCTATTGAGGGAGGGATTGGGTTGCACACACTCTTCCCCAACCTCTCTTATGTGTGAATACTCAACCCACACATGTGCATGTGAATAAACACACACACACACACACACACACACACACACACGCGCGCGCACACACACACACACACACACACGC
>NW_019477709.1:0-1146 GCF_002814215.2 Seriola lalandi dorsalis | reverse complement strand
AAGTTATAGTGATATTAAAGGACAAGGTCACAATTCTTCAAGTCTGCCTTAAAACAATAGTCAGATGCCCATATGAACAACTGAATCACTCATTCCGGTACAAATGACGGGGTTCAGTGTAAAAACAAACTGTTTGTATTCTGAGTCAGTCAAATAAAGAGAAGATCTTCCAAAGTTAAAATCTTTTTAGTTAGAAATGATTTTAAACCTTTTCTCAAAATACACTGAATGATATTTGGAGACCTTAAACAGAGATGGAATCAAGACTAAACTGTTACTTAAGCTGTGTTTGGTGAATGAAATGATGTGGGCGGATCAGCCCTGCATGTGTGTTTTTTTGTTTCCTAACACAGAACAAAACAGTAGCTCATGAACAGCTGTCTGACAACAGTGACGCAACAGTTTTCTAGTGTTAAGCAGCTGCCAAACTCTCTCACAAAGGTGTATCCATTCATCTTTTTCCATCTATTGTCCAGAGAGCAGAAGCGGTTTACGGAAAGACGAGATGTGTAGGGATTATAGTTTCTGAGGCCTGATCACAAGAAAAACTCACAAACAGAGCATCAAAATAAAAAACAGCTGAGCTGCTCGAATAATGTTTTCAGAAGATAATTTGAGTGGCGTCGCACTGCAAAAAATATCGCCTACATATGTATTACTCGAGACTCCCACGTGGAATAAAATCATCAGCTTTGTATTTTCTTATTCACTGTGTGGGTGTCATGAACTGGCCACTTTACAGTAAAGCGCAGCCTGTCACAGTGGATACGGGATTATGTTTTCTGTGGGTAAATGAATAGGTTTTATTTGAAAGTATTGAAAGTTCAAAGGGCATACTGAAGGAGAGAAGATGCCCTTTGATATTAATGGATTAACATATTTTCAGCTTGAAAGTGGATTTGATTTATGCAAGAGCCCTCGAGGTTATTGTGTGATTCTTCCACCCCCAATGACAGAAGGCAAGGTTTTATCACAACACCCTGCAGCTGCAGCGCATTCAGCATGTTCACTGGGACAAACACTTAGCGAGGACTGTTACTGAGAGGCTCTTACTGTTTGTTCAACTACTTGTTTAGTCTCACTTGTACGTTACATAAATGTACAGTGGAGGCTTGACATGTTATTTTTCTTAGGGGTAAAAATTAT
>NW_019477708.1:0-1146 GCF_002814215.2 Seriola lalandi dorsalis | reverse complement strand
TTCCTCTGACTTTTCATCTGGCGCCATCACCATTATCAGGTCAGAGCCCCTGATAAACTACAGACATTCCCATCAGCCTCGGCTGTCTTATGCTTTCAGTGCTCTTGTCTTGTTGATCTTTTTTCCTCAGGTGGGTCATTATTTCAAGTTAATAGTCTGAGTGAGGTCACAAGTTATTGTGGTTATATTAATTGTCAATTGGCAAGTGTTTATACTGTTGTCGAGTCAAGTATGTTGTGATCAAATATGCAACTTAAGTCCATGTCTTGACCTCTAAAATGTACTAAGTACTGATATTTGGTATTTTGAAATTCCTACATTTTTATACCAAATATGTACAAATACATGATAATAATTTAATAATTTTACCTATACTGCTTTAATCTTAACATCACGTAGTGCTAAACATCTACACTTCTACAAATAAAAGTATTTCAAGTGGGCAGGAAACCCTTTAGGTTGAGACCAGTCTTCAACACATTTCTATTTGACCATTTTCACACGAGCAAAATCCCCTGATACAGCGTGTGTGGTATGAATCTGAAACCCTGACAAATACAATTATTTTAGGCAGGTTAGAGCGGTGCCTTAAAGCAGACAGCTGAAATAGGTTTCATTACAGTTTTCACAGACTACAATTCCTGTGGCTGATTGAGTGAAATATGATTTCTCTGGTTTGGAGGACAGGAAATGTTCCAGCTACGTTCACTGTAGTTTAAATTTATGGTGCAATAAAAATATAAAGTCAATGGGTCTCGATTCAGTCGTAACTTCATCCTTAAATAAATTTTCTTAATTAAGTGCGAAAAAAAAGTGTAAAATTGTTTTATCACTGAATACAGCATTCAACAGACACAGCCAGTATAGAAAAGCCCCACATCTCACACATAGCATTGTATTTGAAAATGTACTGACTGCCAATCTGCAGCAAACAGCTGCGTTCGGCAGATTGTAGGAAAGACAGTCAGACGAAATAGCAGAGCTACACTCACCTTATCATTTGTGAGAGCAGCACACATGCTGGGATGCTCCTGAATTCAATGAAAAGTGAGATATTGTCTGATATTGGACCAAACTGACAAAATCTTTCTGTTGGTGCGGCTCAGTGGTAGAAACCGGATTCCTGTGGTTACGAGGCCAATTGTT
>NW_019477707.1:0-1147 GCF_002814215.2 Seriola lalandi dorsalis | reverse complement strand
CACTTCCCAGCATCTCTACAGTAAGTGATCCTGGGAAATTCCTGACAGATGGAAAGTGCTGTGTTTTTGTCCTGCAACATCAAATCAACATGAACTTTCTCTCTTTTCCTGGGTTGGCCTGAAGTACAGGTCTGTCATACAGCATGCTTATACTTAATCTGTAAACCTACTATTAATCTTTGTGACATATAATAACAACAAACACACAACACATACAAAATCAAAATGAATTGATTTTGTAAATACTTTTGTTTTTTACACATCTTAAATGGAAATTCATTATAGATGTCCTAACATATATTACCAATTGTTAAGCTAAGTCATATACATCAGATTTAGTTTTAACAGTGTGACATAAATGCTTTATGACAATGATATTATTATTCTTAGAGTAAACAAACTGTGGCCACTAGATGCCATTTTTTAATTTGTATTCCTCATCACTCAATCATGTTCGGATTGAGTTTAAAACAAAAGCAAAATTAAACTAAAAGAATGATTATTCATGGATAAATGTAGATGTATGAGTCAGTAATGCGGACACAGAATTACAGAAGAAGAAAAATAAAGGTAGAGGATGAAAAGTGCCATTTGAATTCTCAGTATAACTTTCATGGTTGTAGATTTGGATATGGACACTATGAACATGTCCCTATAAATGTTAAAGAAGTTATTCGTAAGTTTTGCTATTGTTACATAGCCACCGTTAACATTAACACCTGTTTACTGACCACTGTAGAAGAAACGTTGCTAAAGGTCCTAGAGTCCCTTTTATACCTTTTGTATGGTAAATACAATGATGGATACAGCTCTTAGCAACACTGGCAAATAAAGAGCTGTTAGTGCTAACATTGGCTATGTAGCAATATTAAAACTTGCACATAGGTCCTTTAAGTTGCTGAATTGTCCCATATTTTTACCAATCTCAAACCATCTTGCCATTTTGATGGGTGTAGAATGTGGTAATGACGGTAAGTGTCCCTTGCTATAATTTTGATCAAAAGGTTTAAATATGTCTGTGTCTGATCAATGCATTTGCTACACAAACAGTAACAGATCACGCTCTCTACTTTGAGTCCCTAATAGGATTGGCCTTGCCGTTTCTTTCTAACATGTGAGAGGCTGTAGCTACATCTGGTTTGTAAGA
>NW_019477706.1:0-1147 GCF_002814215.2 Seriola lalandi dorsalis | reverse complement strand
ATACTGCCTCAGGATGCTCTTTAAATGACACTGACCTGCATGAAATGTGCTGCAGTAATGAAGCTGGTAGTTGGTGTCGTATGTTTGCCTTTGTGTAATTACATTGTAATTACATTTCCTTACAGTCATCCCAACTTTTAGCGGCCTGAGGTTTTGAAAGTATCTGATTTGACAAGAAAAAGCAACAATTAGAAAAAAAAAATGTGTGTAAATGTTTCTGTTTTGTAACCTTTGATCACCTTGTGACACCTTGGACATTTCCCTTTGAGGGGCCCCAGCCCCCAGATCAGGAACCAATTACATTTGATGAATATATTGTAATTTTTATATGGAGCCTAGGACCTGTTAAGGTAACAATAGAGAGCCAAATAAACAAACATTTCCTAATATTCTTCTTCCCCAGAGGATGAACCCTGTATATTTGAATGACCACATGACCTTTCCTCCAGCAAAGCTCTTAGGCAAAATTCACATTATGTTTTCCACAGGTGAGGGGGTGTAGTTAAATCATCAGTGTGTTTGTTCTGTCCAACAGTCTCTTATGTTGCTGTAATGAACACTGCAGCCTCTAGGGGACACTAGCAGGACTTTAATCCTTGATGTTTCTCAGCTGAGTCTCAGTTTGGACACAGACTTCACCCCCCCACCCCCGACAGTCCTCAGGTGAACAGACCTCTGTGGGGCTACATCTGATCCCGGTCGACGTGTTTGGTATGAAGTTCCGCCCCCTGGCGCAGCATCAAGGTCGTCCTGTCTGAACTGTAACCCTCCTCAGGATGCAATCTGACCGCTCTCATTAAACAACACCTGGATCACCTCTTGCTCCCAGCATGCTCTGCTGCTGCTGCCACCAGCAACCAAAAACAAAGATAATGTTGGGTTTTATAAAGAATACTTTTTATACGGAAAGAACATAATTAGGTTATAATTAATTTCATTAATTGCTTAATTTTTGCAAACAGGTCATCTATAAAAGAGATTCCGCTGAGTTCTTGTTTACTGATGTAAACAAAGGCTAGTTAATATATGTTACTTAAAGTTTTAGCAGTACAATGCTCTCAACTAAAAAACAAATTTGTTGAAACACAACATAATAAATGAAAAATACATAAAACAACCCCACAAGAAAAAGATAAACAAAAACATC
>NW_019477705.1:0-1147 GCF_002814215.2 Seriola lalandi dorsalis | reverse complement strand
CGATGTATGGGAGCAGGACACGCTGCACATCTGAAAACACACACACACACACACACACACACACACACACACATGATGCCTATAGTCACGGAGTAAAATCAGTTTGATGTGAGAATCACAGCAAACACGATGTGTTTGCGTTTCAGGATGGAGCGTCGTTTGTGGTTTCACACCGCTCTAAGAGCATCTGAAAAATCCTCAGAGTGCACATTAGATTTGCTGCAGCTGACTGGACATTTGACTGGAAAGACTCTTTCTCTTAGCAAGAGTTGCAATGAAAAGCTCTACAGCCAGACTATAAATAGATCCCCTTTCATACTCATCCACAGTGTTTGTCAAACATTAATTACTTGCCTGAACTTTGCTTTTCATGTGGCACATTATTTCTCCTCTTTTCAAAATTGTTATTTTACACAGTCGTTGTTATGACAGACCTTCTTTTGGATTCAAATGTACAGTATGCCTTTTGGGAAAAACCTGTGTATTTCATTCAAACAGTGACAGCTAACGATCGGGCTGAAGCCTGTAAATCCAAATGTAAAAATGGAAGGAAAGTGGTAATTGCCCGCTGCAACCTCTCAGGCTGTCATTCACAGAGGAGGTAATGATGTAACCGCAGGACGTGGTGATGTTAATGGATAGTACCTGCTATGATGGACGTACAAATAAACACACACACATACACTCTCTCTTTGTTCCCGTCACTCACACAGACAAATGCAATGACAAGAAAAAGCATGTGAACCCTTTGGAAGTACCTGGTTTTCTGCTTTAACTGGTCGTAAGATGTGATCTGATCACTATCTGACATACAAGTACAGACAAACACAGTGTACTTACAGTAATAACATGCAAGCAGTTAAGCCTGCACTGATGGTTTTTGTTGTACAACAGCAGTTTCCTCTGTGTTCATGCAACCACAATAAACTCATGGGCAGAGATGTTCCAGTGTGGGAGTTCTTTCCTACTTCACTGAGCATCAAGCGTTGTGCCTTATATGCACTTCAAGGGAGAGTAGCCACAGCACTAAATCATGTCCATTCACCGACAGTTTGTCAAACTGTGGACTGACTCTGATCTAAACTCTTTGAGATGACTTTGTAACCTTTACAGCTTTATTCTGAAAGGATTACAAAGTTAAAAAGCT
>NW_019477704.1:0-1147 GCF_002814215.2 Seriola lalandi dorsalis | reverse complement strand
GATTGACTCACTTTTGTAGCCAGCCTCAAGTGGCCATTCAAAAAACTAAAGTTTTTGGCACTGGATTGGCTTCATATTTCATTCATCAAGTGGAGGTTGCCGCTTGGTGTTATTAGAGCATTGTGTGTCTTTATTGCTCATTCACATTTTAAAAAATGACTGCATTGGAGCACACTGATGAATAACCTTTTTATATACAAGGTAAGTGCATAAGGTGCAGTGTTGCTGTAATACAATCATCTAATTTTCTTAATCTAAAAGAAAAGCAACTAGGGGAAACATTGCTGTTTGAAGAAGGATAAATTAATACAGGTTACAGGGCATCGGAGCTGTATGACACGCAGTGGTGTCTCTGTTCTGTTCAGCTTCTTCTTACTTCCTCTGACACCAAACCAGTGCCACCTCCCAGCAATCAGACACACTATCATTATGTTCCCATTAGCTCTTGCTAACGCTGCTGCTCCAAACATTATCATGCCTAGATGCTAATGTTATGATGATGATTACCACTATGTGTTCCTGGAACTGGAAAAAAAACCACACACACACACACACACACACACACACCGGTGCTGGAGATCTCATTCCATTTACTTCCCTGCTGTGAAACAAATCAAAAACTAGTTACTGCCATTGCTGAATGCCATGTCTGCCACCTCACCATTACATTTATACCAACTGTTGATATGAGCTGGCTGGGAAAGTGTCGGCTGGGGCCCACTTCTAAGCTGGAGTCAATTAGTGGGTAGGACGACCTCTTCAGATCTCCAATTATTATCCCCTTGCTAAAAACTCTCTGGTTGATGCTCATCCCCCCTAACAGCATCTTAGCCTGCTGCTAAGTAGAACTAATTCACATTTATGAACAAGTGTAATGTGTGTGTGTACATGTTGAGACCTTCAGCTGAGCTGAAACAGTTTGTTGTCACCGATTGCTTTTCACCTGTTGAGATGTTTTCTTGACAGGTTTCAATATTGTAAACCATATAGACAATATAATTGCAATGCTACCTGCTCCTGCTGCTGCAGCCTGGATAATAACTCAGCAATGATGTTAGTGATTGATCACTTGCCAAACACAATTTTCTTACATTTTTTTCTAATGGAGACATGTAGAAAAAGACTGAGGTCAGAACGTCAATAGATT
>NW_019477703.1:0-1147 GCF_002814215.2 Seriola lalandi dorsalis | reverse complement strand
CTTCAGGTCTCCCATTCATGGCCGAGGTCTGTTCTGCAAGAAAACCATCGATGCTGGGGAAATGGTCATTGAATACTCTGGAAATGTCATTCGGTCTGTGCTCACTGACAAACGGGAGAAATATTATGATGGAAAGGTAAAATCTTGGGAATGAACTTTTAGTTCAAGATTTATTTGTCGTTCAATTAACTTGACTAAAAAAATCTTGGGAGCATCAAAAGTACAACCCCTGTGTTCTCTCTTCTCAAAGGGCATTGGCTGTTACATGTTTCGCATCGATGACTATGAGGTGGTGGATGCCACAGTGCATGGCAACGCAGCCCGCTTCATCAACCACTCCTGTGAGCCTAACTGCTACTCTCGTGTCATCACTGTGGACGGCCTGAAGCACATCGTCATCTTTGCCTCTCGCCGCATCTACTGTGGAGAGGAGCTCACCTACGACTACAAGTTCCCTATAGAGGATGCCAGCAACAAGCTGCCCTGCAACTGCGGTGCAAAGAAGTGTCGCAAGTTCCTCAACTGATTTCCATATCGAAACAATTTAGAGAGGACTGCAGGTCTCTTGAGCAGAAGTGCAACGATGTTCTGAGGACGCCCCTGCTGGGGGTTTACCGTGGCACTGGCTTTATGCCGATCCTGAGTCAGGTCCACGTAGGACCACAGCTGCCAACAGGGCACGAGCTCTGACTGTGTTTCTGCAGCTGATGTTGGCAGAACAAAGCAGAGACAGCGGTTGTGGGTCGTACTGTATATGCAGGAAGGGCCATTTTGGCGGAGGGGCCATTTGTAGAAATTCCAACATATTGTGCCTCCGTTTGTCTCATTTATATTTTGGAATGGGAAGTTTCACCTTCAGAGGTGAGTTATGAAACGGTTTGAGCCTTCACAACATTACAATATTAACTTTTATTTACATTTGGATGATAAAGTTACCCCTTCATATTCTTTTTACATTGGCCCATCCTCCTTAATTTTCTAGAAATACGTTATCGTCCACTAATGCTGAGATTTGAACATAGAAGAAAAAAAAAATCAAAGAACTTGGTTCCATTTTACACCAAAGTGCAATTTGTTGAAGGGACTTGGAACAGTAATTTTACTAGAAAGAAAAATTAAAACTTGTTAGAACTTGTTTTTTTTTTTT
>NW_019477702.1:0-1147 GCF_002814215.2 Seriola lalandi dorsalis | reverse complement strand
AGAAGAACTGCTGTGTGGAAGTACTGCCAACTCACTCTAAGCATACACCTCAACTGCTTGTCAGACCTTTAGTTATTTTGATTGAACCCTGTTCTACATGGTATGTGGGATACTTTTCCAGGACTTGACTATGATTGTTCACTTCTGCAAGGCTGTTATATGATGTTTTTAAAAACATGTTCACACTTCGTCAAAATACTGTTAAAAATTACCTGACTGAAAGGCAGCTACTTTTATTGTGTCATTTTATTTAATCCTGATTACATTCATTCATAAATATTGTATGAGATCAATGGTAAGTCCTCAGAGCTGTCTGCGGAAAAGCAATAACAGTTGACTATAATTTCTGACTCAGTAAAATGTTTTATATTTACAGAACCAGCACTGCTCCTGTTGTTTAAGGGTGGGGGATTTTTAAAAATGTTGACTGGATCTTTTTGAAAGTGCCAGTAGTCTCTCCTGCTCAACAAACCAGAGGAAACAACATTTGTTCTGTCATGTGCTGCCATATTTTGAAGAATGCAATTTATTAGCTTGTGTCATAGTGAAAGCAACAGACTGTAAATGTGTAAATAGCAACAATGACTCATACTCAGTATCAACACACGAAGCCGTCTATCAGCAGCCTGCTTTGAACCTGCACCTAGAAGTACACTGACTATTACTTTTTTGCTCATCTCGAGAATGTTTTTATTAGTCTAAACAGTGAAGCTATGAATATAATCAGATTTTAGGAAATGTTAAACACCTATAAGTGAACCTAAATATAAAAATTGAGCATATAAACAAAATCTGTCAATCAATGACCATCTTTCTAAAGAAGAAACCCGTAAAGGATCAGTCCACCAAGTACTTACAAAACTCCCCTCCATTCATCCATCCATTGGTTCTATTGTTTTGTCCTTGTCTCCAGTTTACCTGACACTCGTCTTGATGAATTATATATTATGTGAGCTGCCTCTGCCCCCAGCCTGGTGACAGACTGTCAACGTTCAACTGTAACTATCTCCCTCTGTCACTGAGTCAGCACTCTACCCTTTTCAACACCGTCACCCTGGCCGTACTTGGTTTATCAGCTGTTTTTTCTTTCAAAAATGTTTTTTAAACAGTAATTCACACAGACACATTAACAGCTAAAAGCTGCCCC
>NW_019477701.1:0-1147 GCF_002814215.2 Seriola lalandi dorsalis | reverse complement strand
CCAAATTAAGCTAGTCTGCAACCAAAAGGTAAACCCGGGAGGTTTTTGGGCAGAACCAACTGGGAGGACGCCTCAGGGCCGATCCAGAACCACCTGGCTTGGCTATTTTAGGATCCCCGAGGGAAGAGCAGGAGGATGTGGCTGACTTAGCATCACGTCACCACCACCTGGACCCCGATAAGCAGCAGAAAATGGATGACTAGGTCACATAGCAGTTGAGTCATAACACGGGGGAAAAAACGAAAAGTTGAGACTCATGTTTAGTTCATAAAATCATAGCAGACCACGTATCTGCGGTTTATATATAAAGATAAAGGTCGATCGCACTATGTTGCATCTGGTAACTGTTGTTTAACGTGAACAGACAGTACAAGCGCTGTTAGACACATTAATGAGAAACATTTTTTAATCTTCCTTTTATCTTTCACACACATGTTGTCACTGGAAAAAAACAACAAACACAGAGCGGCAATTTCCTTTTCTCATGTTCTTCGTTTCGTTTACATTTGCACCAAATTTTACAACCCTCTAATCTTTAATTTTAAACACATACATACAAATTGTCCACAGTTTAATGATACACGCCTCATTCCATCATCTGATCCGGCCCATTACTGCGGAGTCTGTGTGCAGCACCTGTGCCACATGTGGACAAGATTATGGAGCGGGAAATCCCAGACAGAGGTTTACTCATCCAGTGACGACAGGTTTCAGCGCTTCGTTTGTTTGTGACAAGTTCTGATGAAAAGTTTGTGCGAATTGGAAAAATTCATCATGTAAATTTCCCCAAAAAACTTCTACTTCTGTCATCAACAGGATAACAATACAGCGCGTAAAGATCTCGAAATGTTTCCCAGGAGCCCACCAGGTGTCTTTTATCGTCTGGGATGAAGCGGATTACATTTGGGACTGAAACATTGAGAATGCGGTTATTGTGTTGTTGTGTAACGTCCTGTCATCATGGGAAAGATTTTAAACATTGATGTAAGCTAATCACATATACACCTCCCACACATCCATAACTCAGGATTTCCCAGCAGCGGGGCGTTATTCTTATTTCTAGCACGTATGAGTCACAATTAAAAATATGTCCCATATGTGGCCTGAAAAAGCTGCTTATAATTATACAGTATATATATCTATTATA
>NW_019477700.1:0-1147 GCF_002814215.2 Seriola lalandi dorsalis | reverse complement strand
CTTTTTTTTCTCCTTTTTTTTTTTTTTTTTAACTAAGCTGAATATGTTAAACAGTAAATCATAGTCCAACAACATTTGAAAGCTTTAATTGTCTGAAGCCATGGTGGATTTCTTGACAACGTGTCTGTCCCATGCTCATTAAGTCTTGTAGCTTGGAAAAACAAGGCAGCCTTTGTTAGCTGAACATGGACATGTGAGTCTTTCATCTGCAAGCGTTTGTGACGGGCCTGCAGAATATAAAATTAATAAAGAAAAAGGAAGAACCAAGATGGAAGCGTGGACGGAGAAATTATGTTTATATATTAGTATGCACGTAGTAGTGAAGAGGAGGAGAAACAAGGTTTGACTTGTAGAGGCAAATAAATAACTCATATATCGAGAGATAATGAGAGATATAAAGTGTCTACTTGTTGGCGGTCAGGAAAAGAGCAGATGATGTACTACAATTTAACATTTGGGGCACCAGCATATTTTTTTCTCAATTAATTATCTTGCATCAGAAACTTAATCTGCCAACTGTACTCAGTTCCAAGGCGAGATGATGGGTCTGTCATGGTATGTTGCCAGCAGGTAAGTCTGCTCCCACGTTTATAATTGTGTTGCTTTCATACAGCAGCTGGGTGGGTAGTGGGGGGACATGGCCCATTGGCTTTTAGCCTGGAGAACGTCCTCCCTAGCAGGATGGATCAGCAGAGGAGCGACAGCATCGTGGATTAGTGCAGCCTGTCAAGGTCTGACGGTGCAGTGACAATTTAATCGCTGAACTGGCTCCCCGTAGAAAAGGGAAGATGAGAGGAAGAAAAACAGGAAGGGAAAGTTAAGAGGCTGTGGTCTTCATTTATGTGATTCATTTTGTCATATCAGATTCTGTTAATACTGCTGTCAATGTCTCCTGGGTCCTGGGAAAACACAAAAAAATAAAAACAAGCTCACAGAGACAGAGACAAACGCACAGTCGCTCTCAGCCTATCCTTGAGCTTAACCCTACAGCAAAGAACCAATAGAAACAGCTCTTTTCCTCATGGGGAAGGGGAGAGCAGAGGGTTTTTTTTTATTGCATTTGTGCGATTTCATGTGCTTCCTCATCAGGATAGATGAACATGTCCCCTAAGGCATTCAGATGCACACACACACACACAGACACACA
>NW_019477699.1:0-1212 GCF_002814215.2 Seriola lalandi dorsalis | reverse complement strand
TGGTGTGGAATCAGCCCTGTTCAGCTCCCAGAGAAAAATAATGTGTCCATCAAACCCAGTGTGGACGCCACCTAAGGTGCTTATTAAATCAACAGTGTAAGTGAAATGATCAAGCATGACTCCGATGTGATTCTGCTGACATATAGAGACAACTGAGTTTGGGTCTGAGGTCTTTGAGAATCCGAAGGACTTACTAATAACTAACAGCAGTTTATGTCCTACTGAGAATAAAGTGAAAGGCAGAATCTGCTTTTTTAAGAGATTTATAGAGGCCACAAACAGGCTGACAATTTGGCTATGTGCCTATTTCAAAGGCATTCAACTGCATATTCGAACACCAGCCTGTGAGCGGTTGTAATAAATCCTGGCTGCAGACAAGAGGAGGACCGCTCTTCATGGAGAGAATCTTTTGAAATTCCCAGGAGGTGATAAGCTTCAGAAGTCTCACTTTTCTGTTACAGAGGAGAAACCACAACAACCTAAATACATACATCTCTCAAATGTTTCAGTCTCTCAATCACCTCAGAAAACCAGCGCTAACAGTGCTCACTGCATTGAATACATCTCATTTCAATTACGCCGCTATTAAACAGTTTACTGTAGCTCGGGGAGCGGCTCATCAGGGCGGTTAGCTGCCATGGTTCCAGCAGTTCCGGATGGGAGGTTTTCAGCCAGGCTTGTTGGACACCACCAGAGCCAGCGGATGAGTGTGTATCACCTCAATTAAACTATGCGCTAAGTGTCTGACAACAGCTAATATTCCTCTTCCACCAGCGAGCCCAATCGATGTTCTGGCATTCGTCACCCTGCTGAAAAAGCAATCATCCCGTTGTCTCGCTCCGGTTAGACGGGGAAATGGAGAGACGCTCATCTGACTTCTGCGCCTGCTCGCTGGAACGCACCAACACTCATTCTCACAAAGGCACACACAAACACGTATAGGTGGCATACAACACACACTCATACTGTATATACACGCTTTATACACACTCACATGTAGAGAAGAAGAGGATGTACAACAAGCTGCATCCCAGAAATGCCAGTGACAAGTGTAAGGCTTGAACATGTCCAAAAAAAACCAACTTAGTTTCACTTGGAAAAAGACCCACACACACACATACACACACACACACACACACACACACACACACACACACACACACACACACACACATATATATATGCACGTGTCACTGAACACAAACCCTTACT
>NW_019477698.1:0-1148 GCF_002814215.2 Seriola lalandi dorsalis | reverse complement strand
GAGTTGTATACACAAACACAAACACAACAGTTACACCCTCTCAGATTCTTCACTGCAGGTGCACAAATGCTGTTTTACGACTCACAAATTAAGAAACTCGTACACTCACATCTTTGCTAAATACATTCACACAGCCGCATCAAATAATGTGAAGTCATGGACAGAATTTTTACATCTGCAAATCAGAGTGTGAATTCATGCAATGAGAGTTGAATCACATACAAGTGCAGCTAATTAGCAAAAGTGATTTGTGTTTACTGGAAACATTTAGCTCCAATGCAAGTGTGACATTATTGTAGGATATGAAAAATTTACCAATCAGAATGGACAGGTAGAGAAGCATATTCATGTAAGTCTCTGCACGGTACCTGTCTTATATGCATGCTGGTATCGCAGGTCAAAGGTCGTGCAGAGGTCAGGTCGTTGCTGCCCAGCACTGTGGAGATGATTCCATTACGATCCACCTTCCTGATCATAGTTCCGTCCACAAAGTAGATCATGCCATTTTTATCAACTGCGATCCCTGTGGGAAATAGAAGCAAAGAACAGACTCACAATTTAAATATATTGTCAGCCAGTTGATATTAATACATCAAATCCAGGATGTAAAGGAGAAATGAAAGTGTGGTTATTCTCCTGTGGGGACGTCAGGATGGAGCTGCAGTACAGACAGTACTGAACAATCATAAATAAGAACATGTAGAGCCTGAGTGTATTAAGAAAAGTCAGCCAAGATAATTATATGAATGAAAAATGTCAGAAGTATTCAGAAGAGGAGAACAGCAGCTGTGCAGATCAGAATCAACCCAAAATACGTACATATATAGAACAAAACTGTTTGAACATATGGTAACTCGTGGTGTATTGTTATGTTTATTGTTATTATATTCAAATACAGTATGTTCACTTTCACATGTTGCATCTCTTCATGTAACAGGAGACAGACGAGTTAAACACCGCGGAGATGCTAAATGCTTTGTTTGCGCTTCATTGCGTCTTGCTGAGCTTGATGAAAGAAGCTAAGTTACTAATGTTACTACTAAGCCAGCAGTGTTTTATTTTTACAGAGCTACTTTGCATGCTTGTGTACAGTCAATTTTGGAAGCTTCAGAACCAATTCTGTAAACAATACAGTGGCTGACTTGATT
>NW_019477697.1:0-1148 GCF_002814215.2 Seriola lalandi dorsalis | reverse complement strand
TTGTTTTCTTTGTGTTTTGTTGTGACATGTTTTATTAAAGAACATTAAAACTCAAAGTGCCCTTTCCACTTGCTGTAGCCTACAGCTGCTGTCATCCTGGAGTTCATGACCATGATGGCCATCTGTCACACTGCAGTCCCCGAGTGCACCGATGGAAAAATCGTCTACCAGGCTGCGTCTCCAGGTAAATCACATGTCCATGAACACAGTTACCTTTAGAATAAGTGCAGTACAGCCTCTAGATATAAAGTATACTGCCCATCTCAAATGTATGACGTGTGTCCATAAGTCATTGAACAGGCTGGTGGTGTCATATAAAGGCAAAATTGCAGAAACTTTCTTTGCCTGTAGATGAACATGTCAACATAAAGTTTACCTGACGTCCAAACTGCTGCGGGTGTTACCTTTCTTGATGATAAGTAGCACAAGTTGGACTCGAGCTGAAAATGCAGGTCTTAAATTGCCATCTCTGCAGCTGTGGCTAGACCTTTGTCCAGGTGCTTTGCATCCATAACGCTGTGTGTCCTTGATATTTCCCTTTGTTGAGATATTTAATTTTCCATCTAGTGACCTCTCTGCCTTAGTGAATGAAAGACGCCACCACAGCCTCCAGGCAGCAGTATTTCATTTATATAAGACATTTATATAATCATCAGTGCATGACAGAGCCAGGAATCATATTATAAAATGAAATATCCTGTTTACAAAATGCATATATACCCTGCATTTCGTAAAAAGGATGTTTCATTTTATAAAAGTGAATTCACTTTGATTCTGTGAACCTTACTGTGATCCTGCAGTCTATCACATTCACAGCTGAATGTGATAGACTGAAACACTTGTCAGTCAAGAAAACATGCCCTAAAACATTAGAGGAGGTGAAATTAACAACTGAGACTTGAAAAATGTTTGCAGTGCAGCTTCAGGCATGTCCACATTGGCTTTACCATTCAGACACTGTGGTTGCCCCTTGTAGCAGTATGTAAATTTCCTAAAAATAAAGGACCATCCTAATGAATGTTGAAAATGTCACTGTGCTTAAAGGCAAAACCCACGATCAGAATGTAAACAAAGAAGTAGCTCTCATGGAAAAAATTAAAAACCCAGAATTTGTTGTTGCCAAAACGACAGATCTTTCAGTAAATGGA
>NW_019477696.1:0-1148 GCF_002814215.2 Seriola lalandi dorsalis | reverse complement strand
AAAAAAAAAAAAAAATGAAAAAAATGTATATATGATATACGTAAATCAACCTTGCGCATTGAATCTCAGCTTTGCATAAAGATTTTCAAGGCCAAAATATGATGAGCTGTCAGGAAAGCAAACTTCAATCAGACTCATAGTAAAAACAGCGTATAGCATTTTATTCAGACTTGAATTTGTGGTCCGCCATGTGGAAAATTAAGGTAAACTGAAAAATGGCCTACTTTGAGTATGTCTTCTTTTTAACTGGCTCTAGAAGTAAGAACTAGCACTGGGTTGAGCTGCCAGCAAACTCTCAACTCAACCACCAAGTGAAAGGAATTGCACTGACTCAACCCCACAGTGATAATGATGTCATTTTAAATAGTCCACCTAATATAAGGTTATACTGTTGAAATTTGATTCCATAATTGCACTTGAGGCCTGATGAGCTGACCATTCAAATTTTAGAATCACTAAAAGTGCAGCTGTCATCACAGCTGTACTTTTTTATACTTTTAATGTGGGAGAGTGATCCAAACACTGCAGAACTTTCTCTCCATAAAGACATAAATCAAAGTGCCTCGCTCCCACCTTCATTTCCCACAGTAGGTTGCTCTTATATTAAATACACTCCTGGAAAAATGTCCTCTGTATTAAGGCGAAGCAGTTTTTCATGAAATAGAAATAGGCTTGCTCTTATTACATAATGAAAGGACAGTAAGAACAGTTATAACAATGCAGTGGTTATAAGTAATGGTGTAATAAAGATTGAACTGAAAAGCATTAAATCCCTGACTGTAATATATTGAGCAGATAAAGCTAGGTGTGCTTTCTAATCATATACAGTACATTTATGGTGTTGGATTTAAATGTTTAGTACCTATACATTAGTTCAGGGCCATACTGTTTGTACTGGCCTTCTAGATCTGTACTGAATACACTACCTACCTTTGTTGTACTGTTATTTGAACAAACGACTAAACTCTTGAATTATATCTTATATTTTATTAATCTTTCTTAACAGAACTTTCAACTTTAGTGCGTGTCAGATGGGAACTCTATACTGCAATATTTTGATTGAAGGCATTTAAAATATATTAATATTGAGCCATCCATATTTCTGTAAAAAAAAAAAAAAAAAAAAATATTAAAAAAAAAAAAAAAAA
>NW_019477695.1:0-1148 GCF_002814215.2 Seriola lalandi dorsalis | reverse complement strand
ACACACACACACACACACACACACACACACACACACACACACAGAACATGTACTCCACAGCTTATGCTGTTTGCCCCATTTAATGACCACTTAAGGGAAGAAGTGACTAAACTGTCCCTGATCTTGCGACACTTTGTGACAAAGCTTTTTATCCTTCACCTCAACAAGGGCTTCAGCAATCATCTGTTTTTCAGAAGAGGAAACAAATAGTGACTTTGACCATGATGAAGAAAACAAAAACAGACACAAAGACCTCTCACACAGCTGAACTCTCAGCTGCTTCCTGTTATGAAACTGATGCCAATACATTCGTAAAAAAAGATGGAAATGAATTGATGAATGTGCAAATGTGAGAAATGTGTATATGCACAGTATATTTAAAGATGAGGTCTGGATATCCTTTTCAAAAAGTGGTGCTTGTAATTCTTTCAACAGATAGAGTATCAGCCTCTGCATTACAGAGTGCACCTGTTACATCGACACAGTGTGCTTCATGTCCGCCCTCCAAAGTGTTAAGAAAAGCCACTTTAGCATATGGGAGCTTCTAATGGCCCATGTAATGGAGGAAATAAATTCCTGTTGAGTTGAAACGAGTTGAAAGTGTCACTCAACGTCTTTCGTGCAGAACCCAGGGACCCATTCATCTGCCAAGCAGACAAAGGCACTAAAACCCAAATGATTTATGCAACGTAGTAGGCTACATCTATCTGAGTGAGACTTTGTCTGATTCTGATTCAGAAACACAAAAACAAGCCCTCAAATGTAGGAGTTCTATTTAATAAAATTGCCCATTTACATGGACAAAATACACATATATGGATACTATACTATTATTATAGTTTTGACAACAACAAAGAATCATCAAGTGAAAAACCAGCTTTACACCGGAGTCTGACTGACAGATCATGCTGTAAATCTGCAAAAGTACAGCTAATTTGAGCAAGTGACAATCAAGAAGAAACTATAGGATGAATAATCAATAACAACAAGAACCTGAATGTCACAGAAAACCAACCACCACAAAACAAACAGACTGTTCAGTACACAACTTGTCTTTGTCACACACAAAACCATCAAAGACATAGCTTTCCTTCTCCCATGAGTCCTTGAAGTGAGCAGAGCTTTGGCGTGAGTGTGTGTGAGTGTGT
>NW_019477694.1:0-1148 GCF_002814215.2 Seriola lalandi dorsalis | reverse complement strand
CAGGGTTAGCTGGTTAGCATGCTAACTTCAGTGCCAGTAAATTTGGGATAGAGACAAAAGTCAACATGTTTCCACCTCTGGAGACAGCTGCTGGTGAGTAAAGGGATGAAAATTGATGCTGAACTCACTCATAACATTTCTTCTAGACTGGTAAGTAAACAGCTGCTAATGCTGATGTTAGCTATGTAGCCATAGCAAAACTTACAAATAGCTCCTTTAAATGGCATTTTAAGGGATTGTTCTCCAGTATTTCTGTAAAGTTCTACAGACTTTACAGAAAGGTTTTAGGTCAAAGCTTCTCTTTCTGATCATCTTGGAGTATTTTTCTACATTGTGCTAAGACAATTTTCCCTTCAACGAAATTGTCTGATTTCTTCTACCACAGCTAAATGGTGTTTGCGAGAGATGCTAATACTGGGTTAGTACTTTGACTCACACATTCAAGGTGTTAGTAAATTCCTCTTTTAATGTGGCATTTCCCCAAAATGGTGGACTGTTCTTTTGAACTTTTTTGTTGTGCAGCTTGTCACACCAGAGCTTAGAGGTGTTCTTTGGGAAAACCAAAAGTAAAGTTCAGTGATGCAGAGTCATGGTGGGTGCGTCCTGCCTTTATGTCTGAGGGCTTCCAGATGGAAAACAGATCATTCTTTGCATTTATCATCTTTGTCTTTGTGCTGTAGGAAGAGAGAAACCCGAGAGCCACTAAGCCAGCATGGAGGGGAGGTGGGGTCTTTTCCTCGGCCTCATCATGGCAGCATGTTTCTACAGCAACACTGCTCAGGAGACAGGTGTGTATGATTATGCAGCTATGACTTAACTTCCTGCATACCAGCACATAAACGATCATTGCAAACGTGCCCCTGCTTCAGCCTTACATCAGCCCATAACATCTGTGAAAACAATCTAGTTTATAGTGTATTCGTGTATATACAGAAATGCATGTGGGTACATACACACACACGCACACACACACACACGCACACACACACACACACACACACACACACACACAGCAGATGTGTGTGATAGGTTTTGAAGCTCATGTTCATTGTAAACATATAAAGAGCACCATTACTAACCCTGCACAAGAATGTGTTTTCTGCCGGGCACATGGATATGATGCATTAACTGATTCACAAAAGCACAAA
>NW_019477693.1:0-1148 GCF_002814215.2 Seriola lalandi dorsalis | reverse complement strand
GGCTTGACTTATGACAAAATATTGCTGTTTACTCAACAAATCAAGCATCCACACAGAGAAAAACAACATAACAGGTAGGTTATGTTTTCTGTGCTTTAGAAAATGTATAAATGTCAGACAATAATTTCAGATAATTGGATTTTAAATCCAGCAATGAGAAATGCGAAGCACACTGCTCGTAGACATCACCAGAATCACCTTGTCCCTTCCTGTGATAATTTATAGAGGTCAGCTTTCGCTAATCTGCTCTTTGTTAAAGGTTATTTCTCTTAACTCTCGCGCTTCACTTAACAAACACATTTTTCTCTCCGATTTGCATTTCAACCCCACAATTCAAATAGGAAAATGAGTGTGAAGTTCATCCTCTATAATCTTAAGGTCATCGCATCCATCTCCAGCATGACAGCTGTTCTCTGAATTCCTTGTATCTTCAGCTACAGCCCTAAACCTGACTTAAATCCAGTCTGGCTCATACAGAGCTGCTACTGTGCCAAATACCATATAACCGTAATTTAAATTCAGATTCAATTATAGCTCAATATATCATCATCATTAATGCCGCCTCTAAGGCCCAAATGAGTTCAAAGGCTCTTCTCGGACAAGGTTTATGTTCTATCACTTTTTCTTATTTATCTACTCTCCATGGCTCAAAACACACACTATCACTACTTCAGTCTCTCTGTTAAATATTAAATATATGGACATGTTAAACCTCTATGCCCTCAGTTAATTAGGTTTACACTGTTTTAAAATATTCTAAAAAGCAATCAAAGAGAATCCAAACCCAAATCTTAGATTATTAATCATTATGTTTAAGCCTAATTACAAGTCCCTGGTTCCACTGTGCTTTAACAATTTCTGTGTTTGTCCTCACCTGTCTTGTCACTTGAACAAACCTACTTCATAAACCTCAGTGTGCACAAGGATGGCAAGTGCTGATTTTCTATTGACTAAGAATATGAATCACGTAAAATCTATGTTAAATAGTCTGTGCTTTTGAGCTGCATTAGCCCAGTCTCTTTTAGCTAAAGTCTCACTAAAAAGATAATTGTAGTTATAGATTTGACATTGTTACGACCCTGGCTCAAGAGACGCAACCTAGACTGTGTGATAAGTACAAAGCTTGATTCAGGGCATGTTTAGGCTAC
>NW_019477692.1:0-1148 GCF_002814215.2 Seriola lalandi dorsalis | reverse complement strand
CTGCAACAAAGTTTAACGCTGTCACTGAGAGACTGTCCAGACTTAGAGATCAAGGAACAAATTGTCATACAAAACAGTGATCTGTGTTGTTCATTCAATTTTCACTCATAATCTGCAGGTAATCAGTGGCTGCTTCACTGAGACAGCAGCTCATTACACAATCAGTGCAGAGGACTGCCTTCCAGGGGCACTCTGCGAGTGAAGGAGAGCTCAGTCACCCAACACCTAAAACAAAAGTTTGATTATTCAATAATTTTTATTCCCTGTTCTGTGGGCCTGTTTATATTATTAATACAACAGGGCTAAATAAATTAACTTCAATGAAAAAAACAACACATAAATACAGTGTACCAAAGCCACCACAATGAGTGCAGTGAACGAGAGACGGAGGGATAGCTAAGTAGGACCGACCGGCATGTTCAGCAGAGGCTCAGAACCAAGCAGGTGGAGGCTGGAGAAAATGTGAACTGTAAATTTCTTATCAAAAGAACAAAATTTCCAACTTATAGCCCTTTTACAGTTGACTGAATGTGATGTTTAAATATAATGAATACAAAACCACCAGTCCTTCTCTCCGCACTGTTTGATGCTATAAAATACTCAGATACTTTTACTTTTTTTAATTTCTCCCTTAAATGTTTATGCATAAAGGAGAAAACTACACTTTGCTGCAGGCAGAATATACCTCAGATAAAAAGTATCTAGGTTATACTCTTCCAGGCCAGTAAACTGTCCGTTGGTTTAATGAAATGTTTGATTCCCGGTGCAGTAAAAGGGCTCAGTGGGTTTCAAACTGTCCTCACAAGATAAGATATTTCAACTCAGAGATTCCTTAAGAGAATGTGATTGTGTCTTAGTGAAAACTGAAAGCAAAGATGAGAAATCTGTACTTGTGGAAGGGTTGTCTCCATCCAGAACCATCTGGAAATCATCAGGGGACAAAAGGAGACCCACTGCAACCAGGATGGGACGAGTGTCTGTCTTATCTTTAGGTTCCATGTCCCTGGCCTGAGGAAGAGAGAAACGTGTTGAATATCCAAGTTAACTTGCCACACAGTTAACTTACAGTCCAGAGTGTTTGATGCAAAGGGAATGAAAACCTGCTGCATAAGCATAGCAGCTTTGTCCTCGGTCCGGGAGGGTGTTTG
>NW_019477691.1:0-1148 GCF_002814215.2 Seriola lalandi dorsalis | reverse complement strand
GTGTGTGTGTGTGTGTGTGCGCCACTGCTTGCTTGCTTTATAACACTTGCACTTCTCTGTCTCCTCTTTAACGCTTACAAAGTAGCAACTATTCCATTCGCCACTCGATAAGTATGCCCGCCATGAGGTAAAGTAACACACAGATCTGCTCACTATACTGTTTGACTTCTGCTTCAGTTTAACTGTCAGTGTAACGCACGTCATGTATGTATCTTTACTGTGAAGTACTGTGCCGCTGCTGTTTTTCTGTATTTTGTTAATCGGTTGATGTCTGTGCTTGTTATGATGCTGCTTTCTTCTCTCTGAGATCTTTTATTTTGAGTGAAGGTTTGATAAAACAAAATATTTGGTACATCTTCCTCACACTGTGGGGGAATAAGCACTTTACTCTTTTTCTAAGCCTGTGCCTGTGACAACATGAAGATTCATTTTTGTTTTATTTATTATTTGCTTGTAATGAGCTGAACACGAAATGCTGGACTAATATTTTAAATTTAGCAGTGAGTCTAATGTTCATTTTATACTCAAGAATGGCTTCTTCAGTGTTTTTATAATGACCTTGTGTCATATTTTACGCTCTGAACAGCTTGTTGTGTCAGTATTAGACAGGGAGCATGCCAAGGACAGTAGCAGTTCGGCTGCAGTTGAGTGTAAACTCATTAAATATGTATTAATCAGTTTTAAGAATGGGTTCACCCATTTTAGAAGCAGAAAGAAACACTGGTTTTAGTGCAAGTGTTGCAAAAATAGTTTTGCACAGTGTGTAGAAATTCTGAAAATGTAATATTTATGGTTTTATTTTTCTAGTTTCCTTTTTCTGTTTTCGCTAGCTAAAGTTTGCAGTTAACCTGCCTTTTTTAAATATCATGATATCATAGCATGTAATGTTTACATATGTGTTTTTTGTGAATGTAACTTTGTGTCTCTGCTCTGTAGGAACTCTGCAACCTTCAAGTCATTTGAGGATAAAATGGGGAACCTGAAGGTGAGCAGACACAGTAGAGATACACTGAGCAGCCATGATGTGATTGATCCACACTAATTACAGTTTAATAATATTTCCATTATCGGATATAATCATCCAATCATAGTGGGATGCTGATGCTGGGGTTGCCACAGTAATCTAGCTTTATGTTTCCTTAGGTTAA
>NW_019477690.1:0-1148 GCF_002814215.2 Seriola lalandi dorsalis | reverse complement strand
CGCCAGATATAGTTCACAAAGTACTGACGGTGCTTGTATGTATTTCTTTTTTTTAATTTTACCTTCACTGAAGTAGTCTCTTGTTTTCTCATAACTTTCTAAGTCTGGTCTGGTTTGGGGGCGCCTCTCTGCTTGCTGACAAGGAGAGAATACACACACACACACACACACACACACGCGGAGGGGAAGAAACTATTGAAACTTTCAACAACATTAAATCACATCTGTCTTAATGCTTGGAGCAGTGTGCAGAACATCGTCTATGTGCAGTGTGTCCTCACCTCCGAGTCTGACGAGCTGCTGTTGTTTTCCGACTCGTTCACTAAGGAGGATTTCACATCATCCAAATCCCTTTCCGCAGATACATTCTCAGATATCTTTTCCTCCTGCTCCCCTTCGTCTTTAAAAGAGATCATTTCATCATTGGCCCCCAAGTCATCCCCACCACCTCCGTTCAGCTGTGGCATTTTGGCAGAGCAGCGGGTGTTTTCTTTTCTTTTTTTTCTATCGAGGAGGAGGAAAAACAGTCGCAACAATAATTGACTTTCTATCGGATCAGTGTAGTCCAAACGAGCCGCTGGAGCAGTAAACCAACTACAGCAGACTGTTCATGTTTCAAAACTCCCTTTTCATCCTCTGAACGTGGTCCCGAGGTCCATGGCGAGTCTTGCAACAACAATAATCCACAGTTGGAAGTTTCAACAGAGACGCCGAGGGAAGATATCGATGAATCTTTGGCGTTAGTGGCCGGATGCGCAGCAACTTGGCAAAGTTTCGTCTCCTTCGCAGCTTGTGGACAACTTGTGGCCCCTGCGTGTCTCTCCTTGTTGCGCTGCTGAGGAATGGGACTCTCTCTCCTCCTCTTACAGATCCCGGGAACCACATAAACTAAAGTCCAAGCGACGGGGGAGGTTACTCAAGAAAAAGAAACACGTCCGATTTCATCTCCTAGTATCCATGCGTGAGAAAACAATGGCTGGAGACAAAAAAGAAAGAAAGAAAAAAGAGAAAGAAAGAAAAACACGCGACGGTTGCTGCAGTTTTCTTCGCTTCACACACGCTTGCTTTTCCTCCCTCTCCACAAGTTTAAAGCGACGCTTCGCTGTTTTCACAAACACACAAGAGGGTAAAACTACAAAAAAAAAAAA
>NW_019477689.1:0-1148 GCF_002814215.2 Seriola lalandi dorsalis | reverse complement strand
AAAAAAAGCAGCATAAACTAACCATTTACCTCATCCTCACTAAACACACCATTAAAAGGCACAAACATTACACAGAGCTGAACATCTGTCTCTGCTGCATTAGCTGACTTGAAGCTGACATGAAACCTGCTGCTTTATATCTCTCAACAGAGCAGTCCCACATCATTCATGTGTACCAGGGGACACCACAGATCTCCGTCTAACTTTCCAAAGTCCAGAAAATCAATGCCCTGCTGTTCAAGTGAACAGAAGAAAAATTATAAAGGGAAAATTATTTCTGAGAATTATTTGATTCGAAATGAAGTGGCAGTATAAACGGAAGTTAAAAAGTAAACAAGGAAATACAATGCTGAAGTGATAAGTACTATAAACTCTATTGTATAGTGTGAGTTCCAACACTGGTTAGACTGTGTTTCATCAGTTTGACCAGTGATAAGAGCAGAATAATGAACACTAATATTTGTGACACAGTACTGTTAACACTTGTAATAAAACAGCAGTAGAATTAGTAACATTGCTAATCATGCAAGTTGTATTAATATTGTTTATATTATGAATAGCAGTAGTATTTTTTATCAGTGGTGGTCACTCAGCTATTACTGTTAACATGAGTATTAGCAGTAGTAGTAGTCACACAAGCACTAATGTTAGCGTTAGCAGACACAGTGTAAGGACTAGTTACTATTGGCACTAATAAACAGTGGACCTGAGAGCTCAACACACAGCAACTTGTAGCGTCTTAAGTGCTAACCAGAAGTAGTAATGAGACACTAACATCTAACTAGGTCTACAATGACCATATTTTAACAACTGGTATTTTTAACATGAACAATTTACTATGAATTTCTTTAAAACAGATGTTTTTTTAACTTTAACAATAAATTCTTTACAACGACTTTTCCCTCTGTCACATCAACATTTGTATTCTAACAGTAAAAGATTGCTTATTATGAATTTCTTATGTCAAAACAATTAGTATTTTAACATTTATGTTAATTATTTGCTGTATTTTTACATTTTTATGCACCATTTTAATATACTGTTAACTTAATCATGAAAATGAACCAAATGATCCTTTATGATTAACTTAACATGTACATTTAGCAACCAAAATCAGTTAAATTACCATTTAATGGCATTAAAAAAAA
>NW_019477688.1:0-1149 GCF_002814215.2 Seriola lalandi dorsalis | reverse complement strand
GAATATGACATCATGTATTTTCCATGTACTAATCAGGGTTTAACATTATTTGAATCAAAATGTGATAAGAATCATCAGGCTGCTGCTTATATCGCCAGGCCTCTATCTGTCATATCTGATCAAACCACACCCACACAGTCCTGATGAAGCACAGCTCAGTGTTAAAGACTTCATAATTAAAGTGCTCATTTAGTCATGGATATTCAGTGTTCTATAGATATGACTTCAAGGGCTTGTGCAGTTAATTAACCAGGGTAGCTAACCCATAATTAACCAGGAAATCCACTGATATTTTAGACATGTTAAAGTGGAGCTGCTCCAAGGAAAGACGCACTGTTGCATCATCAGGAGCTGGTAAACAAGAGAGTCTACAGCCAAGCTAGCATAGCTTAGCACAAAGCACCACTGCACTTTTACATGCCGACAGTGACAATGCTAACGTGCTTATGTTTAGCAGCTAAAACGTTCACTATTTTTACCATCCAAGCTTAAATGCACTAAACAAAGAACAGCTGAGTCTGTTTTGGACAATCAAAACTTTGACCTGATGTTGACGCTCGATTAAAGGTCAGGGAATCAGCAAAGCCATTAAGATTCAACATCTGGGCAACATGAATATCTATCAAATCTTACGACAATCCACCCAACAGTTGTTGAGGTATTTTGGACCAAAGTGTTGGACAAACTGAAAGCTTGAAACAGCAAAAATATATATTGAATCACTGTATTTTGTGGTTTACAACCACATTTTAGTCCGTTCCATGCAGTCCAAAACAACTTTGGATGATAGCTGTGAAAATCATGAGAGTCAAGTTTGTTTCTTCAGAGACGGCTGTGATACTGTTGGTGATGTTGTCACCTTTGGTCCTGTGTTTTCTGCAGCTCTTTGGTGATGTCATCAATCTTCGCTTGCAGCCTCTTCTTCCTCTGCTCCGGAGGAAGGTGAGAGAAATCTTCTGCAGCCGGTGGCTACAAAAAAAAACAAAAAAAACAAAAAAAACGCACACACAAACAGTGAGCATCATGTGTACAATGCTCACCACCAGATGTCACTCCTCCCTGTCTCTAGCTCTCTTTCCCCATTACTAATAATCCATCTACCCTCAGACTGGGAGGTTAATACTGCACAGAGCTTGTTAGTCAAAAAAG
>NW_019477687.1:0-1149 GCF_002814215.2 Seriola lalandi dorsalis | reverse complement strand
TCTAAAAGCTGTAAGTGTGGATAGAGTCTGAGGTTCAGCGTTTGCACTCGTGTCATCCCTATCGCCAGCTTCACTTTGAGTTGGATGGGGGCGGTGGCACCTGACTCAACTCGAGATAAGGGACAGTTCATGAACACACTCATTGGGGAAAGTTTTAACTGGAATGAGGAAGTATAAGTTGGTGAGAGGTTGTAATAATTGGTTTTGATAGTTTTTCCATTTATTGCTCAGCCCTAACGGAACATTTTCAAAGCCATCAGCCTTCAGTCACTTCTTCAACAATAACATTTACATTGTATAACTGCACAATAGCAAAAGTACAAAAAAGAAAAGGAAAAAAAAAACATCTTCTTCTGAAGTGATGGAAAATTACCCACAGTCATGAACCTGTGTGTGTCAAATTTGAGTTTCAGAAACTATCACTACAGTTGAGTCAGGCTGAGCTGCAACTCTGCAGAGGTCTGTCGTTCATTCTCTCACCCTCCAGCCTTATCATCTGGTCACGGTCAAGCCCCCCCGCAGAACCTACACAATCCCACCTCAGCCCCCTCTTTACGCCCCTGCCCTGCCCGCAATAAGGTATGGATCTCCTGGTGCAGTAATGTTATGCTACAACATGGCAGTTAGGTGGATGAACTCCCTGTCAACCCTGTGTGTGCGTCTGTCTCGCTGCGCTGCTTTCAGGGGTGTCTGCCTGCCTTCGCCTCATCTCCGTCCCTCGCTCTGAGGAGACTTTGAATTAGTCTAATTACCATCGCCTGTGTCACGGAAACATGAGGAGGAAGGTATCATCCCCAGGAGGCCTTCTGAGATTTAATGCTGTATGTGTGTGTATGTTTGTGTGTGTGTGTGTTTATGATAATGTGTGTGTACCAGTGTATCTTTTATGAATTGCCACAGCTGTGGTAGACAGCTGCTAGAGGGGCTGCATTCAGCAAAGGCGCCTCCCCTTTCGTTGCTGCTGAAAACATGCCCCCGTCTTCCCGTACACAAACAATTATGGGCACAGTCTATCGCACACAGTCAGGGCTTCTCATAATTACAGAGTTCAGCGCTTACATTTAAGAATATATGCAAATTCATTCTGATCACCCTGAAGAACAGTATGAGAGGATGATGGCAACCAGCGTTTGAGAGCATTCAAGCGTG
>NW_019477686.1:0-1149 GCF_002814215.2 Seriola lalandi dorsalis | reverse complement strand
AAAAAACATTATTCTCAAAACAGCATGGCGAGATTCCCACCACTGGGGCTCAACAAAATGAGACAGCGACCGACAAGCACCTCTGCACTTTGTGTCAACACATGACATTCCCACTGGAACTTATCTTACACATCAGTAAACAGTTAAAGCCAGTGAGTCTGAAACTTTCCTATAAGCAAACACTAAATTATCTGTGAGTACTACTGCAAAAGCTCCAAGCCATTATAGTATGGCAATTTAACAGTACATGCATCATATCTGTGTCTTGGCGTTGCCTTCATATCTGTGTTTCTGGGAGAACCCCAGATGGAGCAGGTCTTTGAACACAGCGTTGGACAGATGCCACCGCATGAACATGTGCTAACATATTTTCCCCTGCAGCCTTTCTCTCTACAAATCACCCCAAGGACAAGATTTAATGCAGCGAGAAGATGCAACGTGGAAGAAGGCTTTCGAAAATGCAAAGGGAGTGACCAGCTGAAACAAAGGGAATGCATCAACCTATGTGGCAGATGCCACAGCCCCACTATTATTTCCTACAGCATATACATCTGGCAATGTGCAGTCAGGTGATAACTGGGCTTCTGCTGCCAATTACACTAAACCAGAACCAATGCCGGTATTTAGATCAGTTCCCTGTATGTCAACGTGGTCTTACCTTGCAGAAGACATGGTGTCCCTCTCTTTGTGTAACAGCTAGGTACTGACAGACCTGTTGAGCAACCTAAAAACCGGTTCAGAAAGAGCTAAGCATTGAAAAACTTCACAATTTCAGCTCAGTGTGGGGGCAGATCGATTTACCCCTGCAACCACAGCTCCTCCCACTCGGGACTGACTGATTGGAGGCATCTGAAAGAGGAAGGTCCAAGGCAGTCTGTCTCTATCTGGTGATTGGCTTGTTTTGCCGAGTCTCGCTTCAATCCACTCACTCTTTTGAGGCTAAATAACGCCGTGAGGAGCGTGCTGATCACAGAGACACCATGATATGTGACATATAACTGCAGGTCTCAGCCGGATAATACACTTTGCCCGATTAAGACTTTTGCAGGAAGAAAAAAAAACATTGCATATTCACGACCATGTGACTGTTCCGCAAATCATTGTTTTGGGAGCCGGTACAGGATGGCTCAGACCAGCTTTCTCTGCAGC
>NW_019477685.1:0-1149 GCF_002814215.2 Seriola lalandi dorsalis | reverse complement strand
CAACCAACCAACCAACCAACCAACCATCCAATCAATCAATCAATCAATCAATCAATCAATTATCCAAGACATACCAATATCAAAGTGTATCACACTAAACTGTACTTTATCTTATGATAGTGTTGTAAATACGCATGTGTATGTAAAAAACAAACAAACTACAGTGTAACATGATAATATTTACACTTTTATAAGACCAATTTCATTCTTTGTCATTTATTTGGGATCCATTTGTCATTTGTATTTTGTTTACTTTAAAATAAGAAATCGTGCTTTGATTTTGAAGGCTCTAAGTTGCGCAGGAAATTCCGTTGGACTGCTCTCTCATAAATAAGACTTTTTGACTACATTGGAAGTAAGGAAGACCAGACATGAAGCTTATTCCCTTTAACCTAGCATGCAGCCAATGTGGTATTTGATTGTTTTGCCTTATATTATTGTCATTAAGTGTTGTTGACCTAATATGCTTTTACTGTGTTTAGTTTTCATGGTGGATTTTAATACATCAAATACATCAGTAGCAAGAAAACCACTTGTGTCTGCCTGTGCTTGGAGGGAATACATGCATACTACTGTTAAAATGTGATTAATGTCTCTGCCCTGATGTTTCTATTGTAATGTTCATCTATATCATTTGTTCCTGGTGTATCCTGGCCCACGTCTGGACCATTTGTGGTTCAACTCCTTCTTCAAAAATATACTGTATATGAATTAATAAATTAACTTTGAAATGAACATCTCTGATGTTCTCCTTCAGATTCATTAACAATTATTAGATACTTTATTATATTATATATTATACAGTATATGTATTACATACTTATGGTATGGTACTGGTTAAACATGATGCCACCACAGTATTTAGGTTGAGACATTTTATAGTTGTGATTTCTGAAATATTCATATCTAGTATCTGAATACACAGGGTCACAATTTAAAGAGCATAAAAAATTTCTGAGTCTGTTGAGGCCTTACCTATCAAAATAAAGCATGCAATAAATAGTGGTAATACAGATGGAATTCCTGAACAGTGGAACCAGAACGGTGCTTTTATTTTGGAGATAAAAACACTTTTATCAGCCTGAAATTTTTTGAAAGTTTAAAAAAAAAAATATTTTGGTTTTATTCTGTAGTGTCACTCTCTCACCA
>NW_019477684.1:0-1149 GCF_002814215.2 Seriola lalandi dorsalis | reverse complement strand
CCGGTTTGTATTCTTCAACAAACACAGTCACGATATGTAGATGATTTAATTTTTCTTTTGATGACCTCTGTGGGATTTAAGGGGTTAATTGTGAGGATGCTTTTCTTAATGAGCACTGGAATGAGTAATTCTGATGCTCATTAAAGAAAATTAACCAGCACCAAGGCAAGCATTCAGTAAACAGCACGAAACTGCAGGACTATTGTTCCCCAGCCCTCTCCTCTTTGTGGCAGACACTGCAACATTCAAGGACAATGTCGGCAAGGAAATTAGACATATTTACTCGGAGCACTTAGGGGTGTATGACAGTTCCCCAGCTTCTTCTGTTTGGCGAGAGATTGGATTTATTTGATACGTTCTGTAAAGCTTAGTCACATGAACGAGAACATTCATTTACAAGTACGAGATTGTGCAGCTCTCCAGTGACTTTCTGACACCTCACAATCCAAATATCTCTTTATCTCCACGAATTCTTCTTCTTTTTTTGCACCTTCAGATGAGTAAACTTTGAGAATGAGGTACATTCTTAAACACACAAAACGTGATCATCAAAAATTCCCTCAGCTAAATGAAGCAAAGCATGTTCAACCAGGAAGACAAGCTTTATGCCTCAGTCCTTCACATTTCTCTCTCACCCCGATTCCTTTCAGATCGGCTGACTTCAGGTGTTTTTCGGTAACCGATCAGATTTCGCCACAATCTCAGCCAGCCAATCACGTCGTCGCTGTCTAACTTTCAACTCTGTTCTCCTCTCTTCTGCTCTCGTTTCACTGCGAATTGCTGCGACCATCCGCCTCCAATCTTCATATCCAGCAGCAGATTGAGTCGACTCCTCGTCACATCCAGATCTCCAGCATTCTCTTCCACCAACACCACCTGTGGGGTTTCCTATACTTCGCACCGCCTCACCCCCTTTCAAATATGATGACATCACAAAAACTGTCTAATTGCCAAAGACTCTCACATCTCTCCCTTTTCCTTTTTCGTTTTGCACATGGCAATAAACGTTTATTGGTTGACTCAGAATGAAGCCTCTCCTGATTGAAATGACTTTGCCGTTGAAACCGGACAGTGGATACGTTTTTCAAATGTCAAATGTTTCCTAAAAATAGATGCCACTTCAAAGGGAACTCAACCCCCTTTTTTATG
>NW_019477683.1:0-1149 GCF_002814215.2 Seriola lalandi dorsalis | reverse complement strand
ATACTTTTCTTGTCGCTCTCTCAGTGATAGCTTGTGTGTGTGTGTGTGTGTGTGTGTGTGTGTGTGTGTGTGTCCATCAGGGTGTGGACGGGCAGAGAAGGGGTCTGGCATTCCGTCCTTAATCCTGTCTGATGAGACTCGGACGTAACCCGCTTTCATCCCCTGCTGAGAAACCACGCTTCTCTATCTCTTCGTTTCTGTCCGTCTGTCTCTGTGTCTCTCTGACTGACTCGATTTATCTTGTTTCATGGAACTTTCGTTGACATTATTCTTAACTTCTAATATTATCTCTCCCTCCGTCCATCCTTCTAGCTTTGTCTTTGTCTCTGTGCAGTCTAGCAGGACTGAAGGGGCTTAGTTCAATCAGAGCAGTTTACAACAGTGTGACAGCTAACATAGCGTGTGAAGCGGGGTGGCCTGTGTGTACTGTGACTACAAGGCAGTTTCATTTTAATAATCATACATACATACATTATGCCCACTAATCTGTAGGTAAACTACTTGTCATGGTCCTTTAATCCATTAATACATTGCTATAACTGCATGTTTTTGTATTTGTGTACGTCTCCCACACACCTGTGTGAATGCGTATGTGTTTGTGTGCTTTAATATCAATCACCACCCTCCCCCACACACCACCAGCAGCCGACTACATCAAAAATAATAAAGTAAATGACTCTGTTGCTCTATATCTCCACCATCCAGGGCTACAGTCAGAAAACCCCACTGACACATTGACAGGTGCTGTCCTACATTCAAGCAAATGCTGAAGGAGGCAAACTGTCTAGTACCATTTATCTTATTGATTTTTCACATGATGATTTGAGGAGTTTTTGTGAGCCTTTCAAAGACCAAAAAACACAAATTAATGCTAAATTGTAAGAAATTTGGAAAATTTATATTCCAAATTGCAGGATTTCTCATTATATTATGGAATTCCCTGTGATGACACTTTAATAACAGCAAAAATATGCTTCAGCTCTAAACCAAATATAATCAGCTTCATATGTAACTTAGACTGGAAGGTGGGAGATAAAATAAAGTAAAGCACATTATGCAGTACAGGATGAAGTTCTACTCATCTTCAATTATGTTCTCTTTAATTATGCCTCGACTCTAACCCAGAGAATTCTAGAGAAACTTTGAGTT
>NW_019477682.1:0-1149 GCF_002814215.2 Seriola lalandi dorsalis | reverse complement strand
AATTACACCCAGTTATTGAAGCAAAACTATGGTCTACAGAGTGAACAGAACAGGAGCCAGGATTGAGCCAACTGGTGGCACACGTGCCATTGAGGTTTGGTCCTAGCTGCAGAGGCCTGGGTTTGAATCCGACCCGTGGCGCTTTGCTGCATGTAATTTGTTTTTTTTTAAATGGGTTTACAACTATCTTTATGGACTAATATTGAGCAACCGTCAGCTGTGGATAGAAGAGGAAATGACAGGGTAGACTTACGGTTTAGTGGATTCACTGCCTTCCAGAATATTGCTGGATTTTTATACGATTTGGGAATTTAAAACAAACATTTATTCCATTTACTCTTTCATATTGCAGATGAGCACCAGGGACTTGACCTGTTCTAGACTTTTGAAAAGATGCATGCTAATCAAACACTGAGTTAACAACTCATTAAACATCTGGGATTGTAGCAGTATCATGAATATCACTTGCCAAAAGATAATTCAAGAAGGCCTGCTCATCAAAATGTTTGAAATTCTGTCCATTCACCATGCATGGACATAGTCCTTTTAATCCAGGTACTTCTAAGGCAAATTATGGGACAATGGTTATTAAAATCAAGCTTGAATACTGCTTTGGTGGTAGTTCGTAGTTTTCTTTTCTGTTTGTTAAAAATGAAGCTAATCTGAGATAATTTAGAGTGGCAAGAATGTGTCAAGTATTGTAAAGCGCTTTGAATAGTCTTTTAGACTAAAGAAGCGCTATATAAGTGCCATCCACTTACCATTTTTACCAGTTGTTGCGGACAATACACACTTTCAGAGGCAAAAACTCAAAACATTTTTCTACTGTGACAGTATTAAGAACTGTACAAGTAAAATACGTTTTTGTTTAATGGTCACACCTCCTCCTCTTGAACATTTTATCCACTCTGAAAAGGTTATAGTCATTCAAGGCTACCTCAGAGTCACTCACAATGCATCAACCAAGTTTCTGATAGTACCACAATATTAGGATGCTTTAGTTTTTTTTCCAGCTGGTCCACTTTTTGTGTGCTGAACAATGCTCGTAATATTGAAATGAATAAAACCTAAACCTTTCCTTTATTATTAGACCAAAGAAGTGGTGGGGTCAGATTTTAAAATCTGTGAGGCCAAGTAAGGCTTAGATGT
>NW_019477681.1:0-1150 GCF_002814215.2 Seriola lalandi dorsalis | reverse complement strand
ACGCTGCCGGAGCTCTGTCTCCTGGTACGAACGCGACCTGGATGAGCAGGGAAGAGAGGGGGAGAGGGGGAGAGGGGGAGAGGAGTTAGTTTAATGAATCTGGACGAGTCACCAACATTCACCCCAACCCTGGACAGAGATGCTGTAGGAGGAAGTCTGGGGAGACAGAATGAAGAAGACCTGGACAAGGGGACAGAGCCCCTCTGAAAACACAAAGGGGAAAACAGACAAACCGGGGTCCATTAGTGTTTGTGAATAATTCTCAGTGTTTGTTTTGATCTTCAACACAAGTTCAAGATTTGGGTTGAGGTTTGTCCGTAAGAACGGTTTTACTACTGCTAGCTTAAGACATGAAACACAGAAAAACACAAGCAAAGAGACTTTTAAGTCCTTGTGTTGTTTCACACTTATGTGTCTTCATGTGATAAAACAAACAATAAGAAGTATTGGCAAACCTTTTGACCCAGGTCTGGAGAAAGACAAACACTGACACTCCTATGTTTGAAACAGAACCAGCAAATGTCAGTAAATTCTCTGATATATTGAACTTATTCACATCAACAGTGAGGAGAAAAACATTTTTATTAGACATTTCGCTATAAACAAATGTCAAAATTGTTAGCCTTCCTAAGTCAGACCAAGAGGTACTGCTAACTGCGAGCTAAAAGTCTAGCTTAAGTAGATTTAAAGACAAAGATTTAAAATATCTTTAACTCTACCCTTTGATTATTTTTTAAGTGTAAACAGATAATTACACAGTCCTGCAGTCCTGTCAGCCCTGTTATAAAATGTTAGATGTGGTTACATAACAGGAGGGTTGCTGCGATCAGTGAGTCCATTGGAGGATTCTTTGATAACTTTGGGGGCAAAAACCATCAGAACTGGAGCCGGTTACACAACATGCCAAGAATAGTTCCTCAAAAACGGGGACTGTGGTAACAAGAACTACTCTGCAAACAAAGAATAAAAGTGTCCTTGAGGTGGAGAGGATGTGTTACTCTGAGATTACAAAGTGTGCAGCTGATCTACTACTTTCTACTCAGTTTGCATGCTGTTTCCTTCCAGTTTAGGTGGACAAGCTTCTTGTGTTTCTTATTTAAAACTAGATCATTTTATTTGTGGGTGACAAAAAAAAAAAAAAACTGATATT
>NW_019477680.1:0-1150 GCF_002814215.2 Seriola lalandi dorsalis | reverse complement strand
AAAAAAAAAACTAGTAGTTTTCCGAGCGAACTGATTCGCTCAGCACGAGAAATATTTGGACGTTTTGATTGGTGA
Organism: Seriola lalandi dorsalis; assembly: GCF_002814215.2. NCBI lineage: Eukaryota > Metazoa > Chordata > Actinopteri > Carangiformes > Carangidae > Seriola > Seriola lalandi. Next base: position 1,075 of record NW_019477680.1, on the reverse strand, counting down.
GTGTGAATGTGGGTGTGTCCGTGAGGGGGAGGGGGGGCAGGTGACAGGTGGGCACTGACATGCAATGATCAATGCATGAAATGACTGAAAACAGTATTACAGCAAAGAAGAGAACTTGACACCTGTGTTCCAGCTCTGATATTTTTAATTATCCATCTATCTAGCCCGTCCAATTATCCTCTGCAAGCCCTGTGGCTTCTGTTTGGAGCCATGTGTGATTTTTCACCTCATAAAGAAATGATCTGAATCACCAGTGTATCTTTCTCATGCCCTGGATTTAATATTGTAGTTAAAACCACCGCTGGTCTGATTCTCTTAAATCCCCAGTATGAAAACCCCAATCTGTTATTCAACTATTTATGATCAGTGGAATAAATATGAATGAGATTTCTATTCTTGACTATTTTTTATGCTTCATTTTTCGCTTTAATTTTTCATTTCTATGTAATTTTCTGTAGTATCTGTATTGCTTCATACATGTATAATATATATCACTGTGTATCATCACCCGTTTGTTAATGTTTTCACTTTCAAAAAAAAAAAGTTCTTTGATATATGAAAGTGCCTATAGCATATATTTTCACACTTCTATCGCGGCTGCTTAACCACAGGCATAAACAAAAGCCATGTTTCATATCATCATCCATTTCTCAGCTCAAGTTCAGTCTGCTCACCGGTGAGAGATAACTGCCCATCCAGTGCAAAGCAGAAGTGCTTGTCTGCATTTCAAAGTCAGTTTACTCAAATTACAGAAAAAAAAAAAAAATCCCCATTCACCTGCACTGGTGTCTGGCCATGCAGATAGTTTTTGAGATATTTTCTGCCTCTAACTCAACACAGTGAAGTTTGTGTTTGTTTTCCTCAAAGTAAATCTGGTGAGTGACACAGTTTTATAACTTCATCAATGAGCTGTCTCAATACTGGCTCTGTTTTCTTGGACAGACTTGTGAAACGACCAAATTAAACATTTTATTTCAGCTGCGTTCCAGTCTCACTGTCTGTGAGGTGCTGTTAGGATTAGGTCTCTCTCACCCTTTTTTTCCCCTCTGATTTTCCCTGATGTTTTCCCCTCCGT
>NW_019477679.1:0-1150 GCF_002814215.2 Seriola lalandi dorsalis | reverse complement strand
ATCTATCTATCTATCTATCTATCTATCTATCTATCTATCTCTCTACTTCCTCTACAAGTTGCTATGAAACCCGCCTCCTCCTCAGCTCCTCCTTTTCCTGCCGTGTCTGACTTCCTTCTGTCTTGATTCCTGCTCTGAGTCCTTATGCCGAGGAGCAGGAACAGAGCAGGCCGTGTTTGTTACCTGGACGTAGTTGTGTTTGTCAGAGCACGGTCGGCGGTCTGAGAAACAGCTGAGGATGAGTTCAATTAATTGGATGGAAAAGCAGACGAAGAACGCTGTGAAACGAACAGCGTCTGATGAAAAACCCTGAAACAACAGAGAGCAGAGGTCAAAGATTAAAGGTCAGATTCACTTTCATTCTGGTTTCATTCAGGAGAACATCAACATGTGTTGCAGCTGTTTCTGTCATATGACTCTGGAGCTGAATTCACTTCACACTGTCAATTACTTTATTTTAAACTTTTCAGTGAAAAAAAACATGTCTGTCATTTCCAGGAAACCCTCTGTGTTTCGGCAGCTACATGTGAAGAAACAATGAACACACGTGTTCACACCTCCAGAGGAGAGTAAGTTTAGACATGTTAACCTTCACAGAATAGTGAGATCTGCAGCCCAGTCACCTCCGGTAGCTCAACTCACCTGTGTCACAGCAGCAGGTTGTTCACACCCTCAACATGTGACTATATGTGACAAATATAACAGCAAGCTGTTTGGACATATTCACTCCGCCAAACACGCGTTCCTCTAAAACATGTTCAGGTTTACATCAGACTGTTCACACATGAAGATAAATGTCAGTTATTAGGAAAACATGGAGGGTGAAGGTCTCACCGTGAGAACATAGATCACATTCTATGATTTCACTTAGATTTTAGATTTTACTACTGAGAACCAAAGAAAACAAATGGCCGCCATTTTTGTCAGGAGTTGAAAAGAAATGTAAACATTAAAATAAGAACATGACATCCTCATCCACCCCCTCCTCCTGCTGCATCACCTCCTCCTCCTATCCTGCATCATCTATCCCTCCCTAGGGGATGAATAAGGTATCTATCTATCTATCTATCTATCTATCTATCTATCTATCTATCTATCTATCTATCTATCTATCTATCTATCTATCTATCTATCTATCTATCTATCTATC
>NW_019477678.1:0-1150 GCF_002814215.2 Seriola lalandi dorsalis | reverse complement strand
CACACACACACACACACACACATATATATATATATATATATATATATATTTCTTTTCTAGATTTCTTTCTAGCTTTTTCTAAGTCAGATAAATGAATCGTTTTAACTTTAACTGAGGAAATAGTGTTTCTGCTGCAAGAATCCAGGTGTTTTTCATAGTGCCTGTGAAATGCAAAACTTCCCTGAGTAATCTGCACGTGTTTGGTGCCACTGATGTGGTTTTGAAAAAGTGTCTGCTTCCACTGATGTGAGAAGGAACAGACAGCATTGGTTTTCATGCTTTGATGAGGGATGAACCTGTCATTTTTAGTCATTTGTTCCACTACTTGTTTTCCGGGATGACTTAACTAATACTTCAATTGGTGGTTGAAAAGGATACAATACAACAAAATCACTTTGAACGATATACTTTAGTCAAATTCATTGTCACATAACAAAATACTCCATTTCCAGCAGCCAATCAAAGGAGCAGAGGAATCAGCTGCTGTCTATCTAATCCTCGCCCTCAAACTTTAAATCATCTCAAACTGAGCTCAGGGTTTGTGTGCATGCACAGTCAGTTTTGCATGTAAAAGAGAAATGCTCTCTGTGAGGGAGGATTGTGGATTGTGACACATGCATGCTTACTGTTACTGCAAGGTCATTTACCAACACCACAGTTTCTGTATTTATAAAACTATTTTTTAACATAATATAATGGCCCAGAAGCATCGCTTATGGTAATGGGATATTGCTCTGATTAGCATAGACATAATGATCCATCAAAACCATTAAAAAACAAAAAACAACAGACAAACAAAAAAAAAGAAGAACGGAAACAGCAGTGAGCTCTCTATCCACTCTCAGTGAGAGCAGATCATGACATGGGCGTGTCTGTTATCGCTTTTGATTTTTTTTTTTTGCAAAATCAAATCACAGCAAGAGAGTGAAGCAGATCCATCTCATCAGCTCCTGTGTTGTATCACTTGCTCACTCTACCTTCAACATATTTATCAACTTCCTTTTTTAAGTGTTGATAAAAGAGATGAGGAAGTAGGTGAATCTGGCTTCAGGATGGCGTGGATTTGAAAATGAACAAACAGTCTAAACAGTCGATTGATGCAACTTCTTTTTTGAAAATGAGAGTTTGGTAAAACAGTATGAGCCAAAGG
>NW_019477677.1:0-1150 GCF_002814215.2 Seriola lalandi dorsalis | reverse complement strand
TGCGCAATGAACCTATCCCAGAACGGCCACCACAGGTAAACACACACACAAACAAGTATAAACAGAAAGGCTTTACGCTAGCACAGCAATACCAGCTGTTGTTTAACATGCACTTGTTGTTGAATCCCTGCTGCTGTCTTCAGTACTCTTCTATTACTATAAAAACAAAAATAGATTTCTGCCTTGCTTATGAAAATAAAATATTGTTTGTTCCTTACTTTTAATGCTCCTGTACATAACCATTTTGGGTTTTTCATTAATTAAATAAACAAAGTAAATGTTGCACTGTAAATATCTCTAATTGCAATGCAGAGATAGCTGCAATAATCTTTTCATTGCATTGGTACTATGCAGTGACAAGAAACTGTAACTAAACCACCACTTATTCTTCTTAATAACTGTGTTAGGCCTGCTTAAAGGTAATGACGCAGCCATTACCTTTAAGCAGGCCTAACACAGTAGTATTTGTATAGTTTCGTAATTTCTGACAGTGACTTGAAAACTCTCCAGTGCCCATTTTCAACATAATGGAGAAAAGTGTGCAAATCTGTTTTTAACAACAGAGCTATATGACAGACAAATAAGCTATTGTATGTACTGTAATGCTACTTTGGCTACAGAGATAATACAAAATATAAAAAATATAAAATGTCCCCAGCTTTATCCTCCAAGGGCAAGTGATTTTCACATTCAGTGTCTCACTCCCTTCAGACACAACCATCATTCAACAAGTAGCCACTCCTGTCACGTTTGGTGCTGTGTATTACCAAGTGCAGAGTGGAGGTTTCTTCACTTGTACTCAACATTCGGTCACGTCAAATGGTTACACTGAAAAGCATCACATTTCTATTTCAAATGTAAAAAAATAATGATGTGATTTACAATTATCAGCCAAGATTTACTTACTGTCTGTCAAATGATCAGTCGATTGCCCGATCGTTTTAACTCTACTGTGTAGCTAATATGTTAACATTATACGTTCACTAATGTACACAAAGCTGCTCCACTCCAAACCTAAAGGGCTGTCTTTCACTCGCTGTGTAAAAGGTCATTCCACTCTCCACTTTAATTCTCCACCAATCATCCCAGCCTCAACCCTTCAGCATGTGACTGCTCTCACCCCAGAAGACTCTGTCTCTCCACTTGACCC
>NW_019477676.1:0-1150 GCF_002814215.2 Seriola lalandi dorsalis | reverse complement strand
TGTAGCAGGGTCTATACATTTGGACATATTTCTTGGCCAATACTGAGCAGAAGCTTTAACATATTAATGTTATGAAGTTGAAGTTGTGCATATGCAATGCATAATAAAGCCCCTAGTCTAGAGGGTGAGAGAGCCAGTGTAGATGCTCTCAGCCAATGATGGGAGCGAGCTTATGAATATGAGAGCCTGCCTCTGAAAACAGCATGTGGTCTGGAGGGATAGACTGAGACACTTTAGAATAAATTATGTTAAATAAACACTATTCTCTTTCAATTAAACATCACACAGTCAATTCAACTTTAGACTCATATACTTTCAATGAAATAAAATGGAGGCAGAGTTGCTGAATTTGCACTTTAAGAGTGTTTTATTTCTCTTGTAATCCACTTCTTGTCTACCTTGCTGCCAGGGGGATGATGATTCAAGTGAACGCTTTAGAAGTGTGTGTGCATGTGGAAGCACAGAGACAGATTACCTGAGGGCCTGTGTTGTGGCATGGCTGTGTCAGGGCTGTGTTGGGACTTGTAGCAGTTGAGTCTTGACAGTGAGCCCAGCAGCACCCAAGAGCCCCTAAGCATGCTATGGTGGCCGTTGTCAGAGCTGGCACGACGAGATGACAGCGCCATTCATCACTTTTTTTGGAGGGGCTGAGAGGGGGACAGTTTCTCTTGGAGCTCATAAAAGGGGGTTTGGTACAAAGGTAAATATTGAATTAAGAATTTAGAAAGGAAAAAAAAAGTTTTGACAGTGAATATTTCTTTGGTAGGAAGTAGTTCCAATGAAAACTGTGAGGTCTGTTTTGATCACTGATTACTGAGAGCAATCAACACGGGAAAACCATTCACATATAGTATTGGATTGGAAGCAGAATTCTTAGAGGGGTCCAAAAAAAAAAAATGGATTGTCATCCTGTTTCTCCACTAATGTTTCATTGTTTACTACGGTAGCACTGAGAGCAAACAGGCAAAACAACAAACAAACAAATTCATTCAAAACATCTTCATCAATTTGACAAAACGTGCTGCAAATACTCACAACAGAAGTGTTTCAAAGGGACACTAAAATAACACTTGCATGGATGTATTAAAATTAATCCATGTTCCACTCAAGTTCATCGCTTTTTAGTGTCCTGTGGTTTGTGTGTTGTGTT
>NW_019477675.1:0-1150 GCF_002814215.2 Seriola lalandi dorsalis | reverse complement strand
GTCTGGTGAGGCTGTAGCTCAGAAGTGTTCTTCAGCTTGATGCCGACACCCAGACTGGGAACGAAAGCCTTTTACTTTTCAAAATATGCAACATTACAACAAGCAGGAAAATAGCATCAACAAATGAACAGAATAATAATAATAACAATAATAATGTGTGTGTTTAAAAACTACGGTCATTATTGCAGGGAACAAAAATGTAAAGCAACTAAGAAATGAATTTGTTATGTGAGAGAACATAACCAGTATTCTGCAATAGATTTAAATGGGACAGGGAAATGCAAAACCAAAAGCTCTTTAGCATTGAAATCCGGTGACGTGCACTCTGGGTAAAAAAAAACAAAAACCTCACATTGATTAAGGCGGTAAAGATGTTTCAGTCCTGAATCTTTGAGTCTTCAGACTTTCACTTGAATCCCCTGAACATGAAGGAAAACCTGCTCATGCAAAATACACAAAATGATCATATTTAATCTTGTGCACACAATAGAGGATGTTAACTGTTACTGTTATGTTAGTATTAGCACAATATGGCTTTCACCTGTGGTAGTGAAGCAAGCACCTGCTCGTTCATTGTCCCTGACGAAATTTGTCACTGCAGCAGACGGAACAAGAGACTCCAGTCACAAGCCTCTGTCTCTGTTGTCCGGCAGTGACACTGAGGAAGCTCGACATCAACAGACAGAAAAATCAGACACTGTATCTTTAGTTCAACCAATAAGAACGCTTCTTCATAGTCTGCAAACTCTTCACAACTTCCCGTCTGGTCTCTGTTCCACTCGTTCCTGTAACTCAGTCGCTCACTGTTTCTTTGGGTTTTCTTCCCATATTATAAGATTCAGTTCAATTCAATACAACGTTTATTTATCCCAGTAAGTGCAATCGACACCCAACACAGCAGATCCTGTTGATCACAAAGCTAAAAACATTCAAAGGCTAATTATAGCTTTAAAAAAAAGTTAAATATTAATTGAATTCAAATATTAATTAAATGTTATCTGTTATTTCTGCTGTTAAACTCTCTGTCCTGTCAAAACCTTTTTGAATGAGTTTTTCTCATTTCTGGAACAGTTCGAGGAAGTTCTGCTTTTCACTTCATCTAACTTACTAGCTTAGCTTAACTGGCAGTTCACAAGCTAACTAGCTAGCC
>NW_019477674.1:0-1150 GCF_002814215.2 Seriola lalandi dorsalis | reverse complement strand
TAAAAGAAGAAAAACACTGGCTTATAGATCAAAACCCAGTCTGGGAGAAACAATCAAAAATGAGGGAAATATTACTGCCATGTTCATCAAATGAGGATGAAAAGAACAAGAAGGAAATGGTTTTTCTTGTACCGTCTTGTCCCAGACAGGCCAGAAATCCAGGGTTCCCCTCTGTACCACAACACAGTTTACAAATGGGAGCTTTGTTACCAACTTGCCCAAAATATTGTTCCACACCAGTTCCACAACCTACTATAGTATATCATGAATCATACATGATGAGTCTTTTAAGCTCTTGTCCGAAAACGTCTAGTGTTGAAGGTTTTCCGTCATTAACGGAGCATCATCAAGGCTGGGCTACAGATCACAAAGCCTTTGGGGTAAAACTGCCAAAAATGAACATAGCCGTGATCGAAGATAGACATTACAATGAAGAAATGAAGGCCATGTCATCTTTAGCCCGAACTTGTCCAAAAGAGGCTCGCATCCCTGGATTTCCATCTGCTCTTGAACCTACAGTGATGTCTGTCAGCCATACTGTCTCCAGTATGGCTGGTTTTCCATCAGTGCAGAAAGCTGACAGCAAAGACTGGAACACTATTCATCAGCCATTATGGGAGAAGAAAATTAAAAAGGCTTCTGTATTAATCCTAAATAACAATAAAATACACAAAGACATGAAAGGAGTTGTTTCTCTTGCGCAAAGTTGCCCAAGAAAATCCAACATCTCTGGCTTTCCCTCTGTACCAAAACCAAGAACGATGTATGTTGTTGACATGACAAATATGGTCAGTCTTATATGCTCAAAAGTGTCGCAAATACCGGGATTTCCATCATCTCATTATTCAAAAGACTGGACAATGAGCAAGGAGCCACTTTTTGAACCAAGAATGAAAGAAAAGCAGGTGTCACTGCCTGACAGATGTGAAAGAGTTAGGAGAGTAATGAAAGCAATGGTTTCCCTTGCACCATCCTGTCCAAAAGAGGCACGGATGCCAGGATTCCCCTCTCATCCAAATCCCCTAAGTGTGTATTCTACACTAGATATAATCAGCCTTTCTACAATGTGCTCCCACGTTTCCAAAATACCTGGATTCCCATCACTTGTTGGGGATATAAGTGTAGAGTGGGTGACAGAAAAGGGGACAGA
>NW_019477673.1:0-1150 GCF_002814215.2 Seriola lalandi dorsalis | reverse complement strand
TGTGTGTGTGTGTGTGTGTGTGTGTGTGTGTGTGTGTGTGTGTGTGTGTGTGTGTGTGTGCATGTGCATGTGCGTGTGCATGTGCGTGTGCATGTGCGTAGCCATGCCTACACCTGGGTGTGTCTGAGATTGAGAGAGAAAAAAAGAGCAGGAGGAAATCAGGAGCTATTACTGACAGAACTTAATGTCAGATGCACGCACTCAAACACACACACACATGCACACACGCACACACACACACGCAGAGGTTTATAGCTCCGCAAGCCATATCCTGACAAATTACACTGGGTCGACTGTGGAAACCGGATAAGGTAGAGCAGCACTCCCAGCAGCCCAGTAAATCAGCAGGGAGAATGGCGTCTGGCCCAGGCTGCCCTAAATATAACTCATCTGAAATGGACTGATAAACACAGGCCACTTGGGCCCCTGCAGGATCACTGGGTGTCGATTGTGACCCACTGAACTTGGAAAGCACAACCTGCCATTTAGCCTTTATTTGTGTGTATGTGTGTGTTAACTGGTGAGGAAGTTGCGCATATCTCTCTGCACATCCCACTGGCTTCCTTTCCCTTTACCAGGTCCTCTCTAATATTTTTCTATACTTTGTGACAACCAGTTTGTGTTTATTCATATTAAATTTCCACGGGGTTGTAAAGCTAATGGAGCCACACGAGGGCTTGGCTTAGATCAAAAAGTGGCAAGGCAGGGTTTTTCTAGATATCGGTATGGATAATCAAATAAAGAGAGCCAAAGACTAAGAAGACAGAGAGAGCAAAAGACTTGAACGGAAGAAGTAGACAATATCAGCTGTCTATGAGCACCAGACTGGTCAAACGATCGACTGGGAAAGAGTGAAAAGTTATTGATTAGGTCAGTGTCAGTGGACGGCCAGAGGAATATCCAGCAAGTCACTCATATCCATAACCAAAGACCAACACTGAACTGAGACTGGGATTACAATCTCCCACTCATATACAACAATGACGATGACACCAGGGCAGTGTCCATGATCACTGAGAAAACACTGATGAAAACTGTGAGATACAGTCAAAGCCCTGAAAACGTTAAGGGTTAAGAATCCTCTTCCATGCTCAAATTAGTTAGTTTTTAATGTAGTTTTGCTTCTAAACTTTAATCTGGACAACAAAAT
>NW_019477672.1:0-1150 GCF_002814215.2 Seriola lalandi dorsalis | reverse complement strand
GATCACTAATTCTGATCAAAATGTGCCAAAGTTGTTTATTGTGTTTCAGTGGATACCACTTTACAAAAAGACGACGCTTATAAAGGATTTACAAATGGTTTATAATGACGTTGTTAATTCAGTTGTTAACATTTTATAAAGAATAAACAAACAATTATAAACAAGTTATAACACAGTTTTCGTACATTAATGCAGGCTCACTATTTGGCAAGATAAAGTTAATGCTAAACTCATTAATCTTACTAATGAGTTACTATCATTTATAACTGTTAAAAGGAGCCTTATAGTCACTTATCAATAGATCCACCTGTCAACACGAGCTGAAGAAGCAGAAGAGAAGCAATAACACAACTTAACATGTCGGGTCGATTAAAGAGATATGTTGATTAAGGAGTTACTTCTGTAAATTGATTTTTAACAACCCGCACAGCTGTGTTGATCTCATCTGTCACTAGTAGCTAGTAATGAAGGAGGATGACGTACGCATTCTTAATCAACGAGACCATCAACCGACCCTGTCTCCCGGAAATCATGTCCATATCCAAATAAACTGCTTTCCCAGTTATGTTGTGGTAATTGTGTGATTATGTTTTAATGTGTAGTTGGGACCAGTTTTATATTTAAATCTCTGCTGTTAAGACGTCGTCTGGTTTTAAGTTAAATGTCTTTTGACTTGCACGTGACCAAATCACTGCTCACTGTCAGGGATCAAACCTGTGACCTTTTGGTTACAGGGCCAATTGTCTACCTGCCAGAACACCTCATCGTGTCCCATCATCTCTAGCTTTTATTAGCTGGTTGACATTTCAGTCACTGATGTGCTATTGGACAAACTGTCAGCTGCTGTTTGAAAACAGCCCTGAATAATAAACTCCAGGCTCGCGTGCAGCGATGGAGCGTTTTGTCCCTTCTGTGACCCCGTAGCGAGTGTTTGTGTGAAGCCATGTGCTTTGTTTGAGTCGGTAAGACCTCTGTGTCTGTGTTCATATCAGCGCCAGCAGAGTGGATCAAGTGCTGAGTATCTAGAGGATGAGGAGGATTTAGTTTGTCAACTGTGTATGTATGGATTTACTGTATGCAGACGGGCACACTGTAATAAAACATTGACTTTGACTGTATAGACGTGACTCTACGGAAGCCCGGAGGGGAC
>NW_019477671.1:0-1151 GCF_002814215.2 Seriola lalandi dorsalis | reverse complement strand
ACACACACACACACAGACACACACACACACACACACACACCATCTAAAGGCCCACGCAGGTGTTTTCACTTAATCCGGCTGATTAGACTTCTGCTCAGGCTGAAGGTGGAAGTGTGACGTCACCAAACTGCTGCTAATTAAAGTGTCATTCGCTCCATTTCTGGGTGCAGGCATGCCGCTCGCTTCGCTGCTTATATGGAGTGCAGGCAGGAAATGACGCAGCAAGTAGCAGCTGATATCAAAGAGCAGCAGGTAGTTGAGATGCCGTGATAATCTTTAATCTTTCCACAGCTATTACATTTTCACATACAGTACTTTACCTGTACAGGTCTTCTCAGAACTGTCCAGGCAAAATAAGAGAAAACACCTGTGTGGGTGGACAATGAGCATGTAAGGCTAGAGAATATACAGGTAAATACAGGGTTGCTGCATGTCAACAACAACATTTGGCTTCCCTGCTGAGATCTAAATCATTGTTTGACAAGACGGTCACCCAATGGAAGCAAATGTGCAAGCTCAACGGGAAGCTAAGTGTGGTTCACTCTCCATCCATAAATGTAAAGCAAAAAGGCACCAATCTGGTTCAATCTTATGAAAAACACGTTTATCCCTCCGAATTTTAAGTGTTTCAAGAGCAAAAAACATGTTTGTTAATCATGAAGAAGCAAAACGTTCATCAGTTGATCTTCAAATCCATTGAATCCGACACACTTATCGCTACACCTGGAGGTTTGAGGCTTTAGCAGAACGACACCGATTTGTTTTTAAGCTGAGCGGAAAGGAAGCTGGTTAGCCACATTAGGAATGTTAACATGCTAATTACTAGACTTTGCTCCATAACAGTTCAACTACAGTACAGTTAGTCCATATCTACAAACAGTTTGTTCTCTATGCTATTCATCCAGTCGATTATCCTCTCCATAGGAAATGATCATGACTAGGAAGGTGTTTTTTAAATGTGCCTCAGTACAAAATGAAAAAGGTTTTGATATAAATAATGAGCCATTTTATTAGTATTTTGTTATTTGTTGAATAAACTACAGTAAACTTCAGTTGTCTGAATTTTAACTCAACTATTTGTCTGATAAAAAATCTCCACAACCAGATATTTAAATACATTATCATCAACATAAAAACCTTCAGTGTGACAG
>NW_019477670.1:0-1151 GCF_002814215.2 Seriola lalandi dorsalis | reverse complement strand
GTGTGTGCCTCAGGTGTTCACGAGGGAATGTATGGGCCACTACCTGCGTGTGTTCAATTTCCTGTGGAGAGCCAAGAGGATGGAGTACACGCTGACTGACATCTGGAAGGGACAGATGTGTAATGCCAAGCTGCTCAAAACCATGCCTGGTACACAAACCCTGCATTATCCTATTTTTGGTCTCCATGCACTTTGTCATATACATATGCTGTAATAATCTGTCCTAACATACAGTAAATGGCAGGTTAAGATCAGGTGTGCTCCCCCTAACATAATACAATTTAAATCAGGCATTAACGCTTGGGTAAATAGATTATTATGGACGTTCAGATGTTGTTGTTTTGTTTTGTTTGTTTTTTTTAATGAGTCTGCAGCTTGTAGAGATGTCATCCTGGCGTTGTGCTTCTCTCCCTCCAGAGCTGTCCGGCGTGCTGCACCAGTGTCACATCCTGGCCTCCGAGATGGTCCACTTCATCCACCAGATGCAGTACTACATCACCTTCGAGGTCAGACCATTAAGCAGCGCTGCAACCATCGTAAAGGCCGTATAGCCGTCCGTGAAAAGCAGCAATTACAGCAGGAGGTGATCGGCTGTGTCTGTTAAATGCAACACAGCGAGATTCAGATTTACAGCATCCCTTTGAAGTCGGTTAAAAGGTTGCTGGTTCAAGCCCAGACTGATTGCCAAACAACTGAGTGCATGAACCGCTGACACTGTACTCAAAGTCAGACCAATGATGTTGTCAGGCTGAAAATCAATGAGTGAAAGTAATGTAAAGATTTGTCTGCTCAGACATTGATAAAATAAGTATAAGAATAATAATAAGAAAAACATATTGACTGCGGTCAGGGAGGCGCCACCATTACTTCAAATGTGGACGATACTGACCGTATATCTGATTTTTGTTTAATGTCATTCCCAGTCACTTTTGGTAAAGTGTGTGTGTGTGTGTGTGTCTTTGTGTGTGTGCTCAGGTGTTGGAGTGCTCCTGGGACGAGCTGTGGAACAAAGTGCAGCAGGCTCAGGACCTCGACCACATCATCGCCGCCCATGACGTCTTCCTGGACACCATCATCTCCAGATGCCTGCTGGACAATAACAGCAGGGTAACACACAAACACACACACACACACACACACACACACACACA
>NW_019477669.1:0-1279 GCF_002814215.2 Seriola lalandi dorsalis | reverse complement strand
GTGTGTGTGTGTGTGTGTGTGTGTGTGTGTGTGTGTGTGTGTGTGTGTGTGTGTGTGTGTGTGTGTGGTGGAAGGTAGCAGTTAGTGGGCAGGCAGGGAGTCAGTCAGTTGTCTCTATATTTAGCCTGTTAGTGCCGGAGCCTTATTACCTAAGCTCTGCTGCAGCTGGAGCTGTTGATTTATCTAATCCCCGTTCACTGCCTGTCTCTCAGCTAACAGCCGTCCACAGCAGCACGCACATGTACACACACATTTGCATGACGGCACAATTAAAACACATCTTGACACCCAGCCCCTTTGGAAAACATACACCCATAACAATTACCCTCTCTCTGAATTACAAAAAAGCAACTTGTACGCATAAAAGCCTCGCTCTCCTGTCCCACATGGTTTATTCTCATTTGTTTCAGGATTTTATGTTCCCCTGTGAGACTCCATAGCAAATCTGTTTTGTTAAAACCTGTTGTTATACAGTAAATAAATCTGACGTGAACATATTAACAAAGTCCACAAATACACGTTCAGGTTTGGAGATAAAGGAATCACCATGGCAACAGAGGCAGGATGGGCAGAACACAGACAGGCTCCCAAAAATCATCCATACTCACAAACACAAACACACAAACCCACCCACCCACACACACACACACACCACACAGACACACATGTACACACACGCCTGCTTAACTACTTCAACACGCTCCTGTGACCACACATTTCTGCCTGTGTGCTGCTAATAACTCTACATTTTGCATACGGGGTAAAAAGGGCTTCAGGGACAGGAACATTTGGGTATGTGTGCTTATAAGTGCATATTTTCTACGCATGCTTGTTACTCTCATTGTATCAGTGGCAGCTTCTTTCTTGTATTTCAGCTGCCAATTCAAAGTCTTTCACGTCACATATATGACTGATGCCTCATGGCAAATACAACGCTCATTCGGTACATCATAAAATCTTAAAGGTCGTCTCCCTTTAGCTCCTCCAGTCCAGACAGTCATCTTTTATAAACCTCTACTGCATCAGATGTATATCAATTATCCTCCCAACACAATGATGCCTTCATGACATTACAGAATATAGACCATTGACTGCACGCACACACACACACACACACACACACACACACACACAATGTAAAGCAATTGTTTCTGGGTGTGTAGACAATGCAGGGGGGATGTTTAAGCAATAGGAAGAGTAACACCTCATTGAATTTTAAAACATCTCTTCAGTCAAAGCACACCCACATGTCCTCACACACACACACACACACACACAC
>NW_019477668.1:0-1151 GCF_002814215.2 Seriola lalandi dorsalis | reverse complement strand
CATTTTTGTTGTCTGTGTTTTTACAGGAGGTGCTGCAGCTGGACAGGAGCAGCCCTCTGTGGTTGGAGCTCTGTCCTTCAGCTAAAGGAGCAGTGCTGCTTTATCAGACAGTGAAACCTGACGCAGAGCGAGACCGGTGCAGTCGACATGACGCTCAGCTGACGCACAATTGATCCAGTGTACAACCACAGACTTTTTCATTAGTGTTCAGGGATTTATTAACATTTTAAGCACTTCCTGACCAATACTGCTGTTAAAACTGTGCAAAAATACTGTATATTTTTAATCATTTGTACATTAAAAACAAATTATAAAGTTTTTTAAATGTTTTGAATAAAAATCCTAAAAGAGTGACCTGTTTTTTATTGTTAAAATTATTAAATACTACAACACTGATTATCATTGACTGGTCAAAGCAGGAAGTACAACACACATTCTGTAGTCCTCTTGATGATTTAACCAGCTCTTTATTTTTAAATGAAATGACTGATCAATAGACTTGTCCTTGTAAACACAGGTAATGCAGCAGCATCGGTTTCTTCACCAGTAACCCTCATAACCACTGTAACCAAAGTCTCTGTTGTAGTTGTAGCTCTGGTCCTGATGAGCCTCGTTCCACTGAAATGTAAATGACACAAAAGGACAATGTGATTTTGTTTACTCTGTGAAACAACAGGCTGTTGCTGTGTCACTAAACGTCTCACAAGCTGAGTTGAGGTTCAGAACGGACTCAACAAACCAGATACAGCTAGGCGTACCTTATAAACTGGCAACTGACTACATAATAAAGAAGAAATGGTAATTAACCTAATTAATCAGTCTACTCACTGCTGTGAAACTTGTACACAAACTCATTGGTCTATCTCTCTGTCAATCAACATATCAATAGCCCTGATCATTATAAGCAAAATGAGCTTGTAACCCCTCGTGTGTTTTTACACAATCCAATCGACATGTGAGCATCAAAGTTAAATTGTGTTTGATTCTGTTTAATGGGGAAAGAGGCTGTAAAGACTTCACTGAATAGTTTCCTCTGTTATGTAAATGATTAGCATTCTAATAGTTGACCCTAGTTGTAGTGACGGTTTGATTTGAGTAAAACCTGAGTAAAAGGATAAACCTTTGTTTATTTTATTTATTGATTATATTAC
>NW_019477667.1:0-1151 GCF_002814215.2 Seriola lalandi dorsalis | reverse complement strand
AGTTTGAAGAGAGTAGTTGATAGATTGTAGATGAACTTGAGATTTGTGTGTCTGCATGGACTCAGCAGCTACTTTCAGCTCAGCAGCATTGAGACATCTTATTCCTTTGCCTCTTCTAATGATATGGAGGACAAGTTAAGTGCATTTAGATATTGTATGAGGTTCTGTGACTCAAATTATTACTTCTGATAAGAAAAGATATGAATAATATTCAGTAGATACTGTATTTATTCAACGGAAGAATAGCTGATTTTGCCATCTCATCTAATAACGTCTACAGTTTAAAAAGCTTGATATTGTTTTAATTTAAAGGCGCTTTCAATTATTTAATTTTAAGTCTCAATCCAATGATTTGGGTTCAACAGACATTTGTTAATATAAAAATGTTGAGCTCTGAATGATCTCTCACATGGGACTTCCTGGGACATGTAATGTTATTGTAATCTGTTCTTGCTCATCTCTTCACACACCCACTCAGGCAGGTGCTTGTAACTAAAGCTCCCCTCAGGAGCCCAGTTAGACTGTGATCAGACTCCTGAACCCCAGCTGCTCTGCTCCTCTGCTCACAGTCCCATCATCCACTGTGATCCACATGTTTCTGTAACTGACATGTTAAATGATTAGTCCCGGTTGTATGGAGATACACATGTAGTTTTGGTTTGTCCAAGACCTCAGCCTCTCTGACTTATGCCTCCATCCCAAAAGAAAAAAATGACTTTTTGGAATGAATTTTGGGAGCAATATTTCTTTCAATAAGTGTTTGTGAGGACAACTTTGTTTTTTTGGTCTGTAGAGTCAAAGGGACATTTTTTTTTTTAGAAAAAGATTGGTATTATATCAATTACTGGATAGATTACCATGAAACTTTGTGCAGACATTCATGGTATCCAGAGGATGAAGGTTAATGACGTTGGTGATCCCCTGACTTTTCCTCCCGTGCCACCAGCAGGTCAAAGTTTTCACTTTTCTTGTAAAATTTTTCAACATCTATTAGATAGATTGGCACAAAATTTTGTACAGACCTTCATGCTTCCCACATGACATATCTTACTGACTTTAATGATCCTGATGTTTTCTGTAGCACCACCATGAGGTTGACATTTATGGATATGGGCAAAATTTCTCAACTATTGGAAGCGTCGTCATTCTTT
>NW_019477666.1:0-1151 GCF_002814215.2 Seriola lalandi dorsalis | reverse complement strand
CATTCATAAATCATGCTGTCATATTTCAGTTTGAGAATCACAAGGAATGAACCCTCTCTCCCACACACACACAGACACACACACACAGCCAGCGCTATCCCTTCCAAATGAATCCCCAGTGGACCCATTTTGGCTATCAGTATTATGGGATCAGAGTGGCATATTTTCAGTAACACAGCAATGCGCGAATTTATTAAGAGATTGAACCACTGTCCGGGTAATGGAGCTGACACTGAAACCAATACTAGCAGAAATGGTTATCGACATCCAAAATGGGGCATTTTTATGGTGTTGTTTTGTTTTTTTATTTCCAGTGTGTGTGTGTGTGTGTATGTGTCTAAGTGTTAAAAATAATGCTGAATGGATGAGATGCTATAGTCAGGTGGTTTTTACATTAACAGGTAGTTAGGAGCTAATGAATGCCACTGATAGTCACTCACTCTGGCAATTTCCTGCTTCAACAGAGCGTGTAACTGAAGTCAAGACTGACATTTTCGTGACTAGTATTGGGCCAGTTTCGGACCATGACATGGTAAGACTCTTCGCCTCTGTAAATGTCACTCCCACCCTCACCCCTCTCTCCTAACCTCCCTGGCTCATAAGACAGGGGTCTCGAAAGCTGTAAAATATTTATTTAATTTGATTCATTCCATTAAATACTGATGTGTTAATAAAGCTGTCACATGTGGGAAATGTATTTTCTGGCGCACGGTTTGTAAGCCCACTCTACATAAACGCCACCCCTGCTTGTAAATGTAACTGCATGCGACTTTTATGTGTATGTTGAAATATGACATGACCCCCGCCCCCCCCCTAAGTTTTGTTTATTTGTTGCAGAATGCTTAAAACAGCGTCAAATATGTGTTGTGTAAGGAGTATTCATTTTTCAGAACTATCCACATGTTGTCAACACTGAAAAATCTGGAGCTAAGAAACATTTGAATATTGAGGTTTAATACATCACATCATCACTTTCATGTCTTCTTTATAATCTTCTACAATATGATACCTTAAAAAAAAATAAAAAAAGCTGCAGGCTCTTCAAAAGCGAGCATCTGATCTTTACTCCGTGCACTGGAAACCAATTAAACTCATCCAAATGTCTCATTGCCTCTCTTTTACCACTTGGAATTAAAAAAAAAAAAAAAAAA
>NW_019477665.1:0-1151 GCF_002814215.2 Seriola lalandi dorsalis | reverse complement strand
ACAAAGTGATGGATATGTGCAATTCTCTTTTGGGAAAGAGATGGATGATAAGACATGGGAGCAGAGATACATTTCCTAAGAACAATTCAAGGATATTTACAATATCTGCGCCATCTCCTTCGCATATCCTGGTCCAATCTACGTGCTACAGTATCCCTCTGAACAAAGTCAACAGAACAAGCTCACACTGTTAAAACAATCCATGCCAAAGGTGGAAATAACAGGGATTATGAGTCATATGTTTATACTTATGCTTGTCAGCCTCATTACCCTCTGACAGAATTAATGTCAGGTCACATCCAGCAACAGGCAAGAGGTTGAACCTCTTCTTAGGCTCTACAAATTATATTATGTTTTATAATAGAAGAGAAAGTGATGCAATATTTTTCTTTTCTTCAGCCCGTGTCAGTCAGGTGATGTTTAAAGGCAGTTTGAGGTTGTCCATTCTGCTGGACGCAGGGGTTTTGTCTGGCACCGCTGCACATCAGGAAATGAGCTTTTTTCTCTCTCTCGCTTTAAAGACAGCGAGGGAGGGAGAAAAAAGTGTCACTCTCCTGACCGCCTCGACATGTTGACACTGTTATGAAGTGAAAAACAACTTCCATGGCAACCATTGTCAAACAGTGGAACGGGCTGCCTGGGAGAGCTGGGGAAAGCCTCTTTGTTTGTTGTAGTTGGCCGGGGCTTCTCCTTGGCCTTACGCCCCTTGATTCTGTTGGGGAACCCACCAGAGGATTAGCTTTTTTCCGACCACGGGATTCTGCCAATCTGGCACAAGAAATTCCTATTTGCAGCTGCTCTCCTCCAGAAATCCAGCCTGATCCCTGTAAGATAGCAGGAGGGTGGAGGTTGGTTTGCAGGAAAAGGAAAGACGCTGTGTGTCTGTGTGTGTGTGTGTGTGTGTGTGTGTCTGTGTGTGTCAATGGAAAAAATGAAACGAAGAAAAAAAGGCCAGCGAAGGAATTTGTGTTTTTTGGATGGAGCTTGCAGGGTTTCCCTCCGCAGTAAACAGCAACAGGGCTGTGAGTTTGTGAATTAACAAGCAGTTTGAGGAACAGTCACAGTGAGCCTCCAGTTTGATCCTCCCATCATCAAAAGGCGTTGACGGCCAGTCAGTCTCCCCAAGGTGCCGCTGCATCTTTGTTCAGTCC
>NW_019477664.1:0-1151 GCF_002814215.2 Seriola lalandi dorsalis | reverse complement strand
TTTTTTTTTTTTTTTGACTGAAATATTCAGAAGTTGATGCTGGCTTTTTCCATTTTAGCCTCATCATTGTGGCTGAGATTCCATGCCCCAAGAAGGAAGATAAGCCCTTACTAGGAAGATATTCTGGATTCCTCTACTGTTTTTCTCCCTTGTAATGTCCCTTCCTTTGCTGGAGTGTACTCACTGGAACAATTTCATATCCGTGACTGCTCGGAGAAAAGGAAATTCACTTTAACAAAGATTGACGATGGGGGTTCAGATAGATTATATCATGAGGGCCCTCACCTATATTCAACATGTCACTCTGTCACATACTGTACCTCATGTAGCACTACTTTCATATTTCCTATCCCTTATTTCTCTCCCTTTTCTCATTGTTCTCTTTGTTTGCAATTATTACGCCAGTTATAGAACAGTACACAGAACTGTGGAGAAGCCCCGTCACCTCTCATGCATATTCAAGCACGTGTGCACTCACACTCACACATTGTGAAAGACAGCTTGGCTCTTGGTCAAGGGACCTCCGCTAAAGACTGGTCCTGGACAAGAGAGCTGATCGCCAGCCAAGCAGGACAGTTACAAAGTGGAGCACGGGAGGCCCCCACCATGTTTGCCGAGATCTAAAGCCTCTTTCTCTAAAGCTTTGTTTGCGTTTTGTTCACTGCAGCAGCTGAACAGTACACAGTAAAGCCTTTCCCTCTCTCTGTCCATACTCTTTTTGCTTTTCACTTTCTCTGACTCGGCTGCTGTCTGACAGTTGATTCAATTCCTGTGTAGTAAAGGAAATTATGTGCTTAATTGGATTATTGGGAGTTTTCTTCAAATGAGTGCTCACCCACCCACACAGCCCCAGACTCTGAATTCTCCTTTGGTATGGTCTGTCCGGTACATGATTCCAGACTCCACGGTCTACAGGATGAGCATGAAATGGGAACCTGGGAGTGTGTTACAGTTAAATACCATACTAATTATAATGAATATAATGAAATGTTCATGATATTAAGAGGTTTTATTTATACTCACTTGATTACAAAATAGTTTTTTAATCAAGGCAACAATCCTGCCAACAGATGTATATCAGTTGGAAGAAAAACTTTGGCGCACACACACACACACACACACACACACACACACACACACACACACACACA
>NW_019477663.1:0-1151 GCF_002814215.2 Seriola lalandi dorsalis | reverse complement strand
GAGGTGTGTACAAGCAGTGTGACCAAGGTGGAGGTGGCAGGACAAACACAGTTAAGAGCCAACATGGCGTACTTGAACTCTTCTTCACACACAACATGATCTGAAAGCAGAAGAAAACGAGCTGATCAGAGGAGCTGCCCAAGAAGTAAAAGTTATGATATGGTATTCCACAGGAAAGATGCTTCATAGGTGAAAAATTTGGACATTTTGGAAAATATATTTATTTGCTTTTGGTCAAGAAAAGATAGTGATACCTGACTCTTATCTGTCCATTGAGTAATGAGAGTCATTTAACTTAGCGTGAGATCAATAAAGTTTAGTTTGAAGAGTAACTTTCTCTAACCTTCAAAAATACACCTACCAACACCTCTAAATCTGGCTAAATTTGTATCAAATGTATATTAAACATCCAGCAGTAACAGAGCAACAGTGGAGTTCATTGGAAGTTGAGTTTTATATACACTGTCTTTAGCTCTGCTTTTAGTCTCCACCCACTCCTGAGGGACATCTCTGGCTTTTTAGCTGCTAAATGCTCCACTGTGCTCACCAGCCATCCAGTCTTGTGAACCACTGTTAAAATAAGAGTATTGATACTGTTTAACACAGAAATATGAGAGTGGTATCTTTATTATGTGGTGAGGATGAAGTGGTATTTTCATCTAACTCTTGGCCGGAAAGCAAATAAGTGCTTTTCAGAAAACTATTAGCATTTCACTGAAGGTTTAAAAACTCTCACCTGCAAATTTAACATGGAACTTATTTTCAGGTTTGAGTATCTGGACATAAAGGGGGCAATTAGGAGCAAAGTCCTTCACAGCCCAGGCTCTCAGGATGGTCTGATGGTCCTGAGTAGAAACAGTGAAAGATAATGCATTTTCACTGTTACATTTATAGATTCATCTCCTTTAATTTATTAGTAATTGGCTTCATAATCGACAGCATTAATGAGCCAAGTTTGTGTTAACAAATAAATGACAATTCATGATTGATAAAGAGGCAGAGAGTTGATAAGTTGTTCTTCTTACCGCAGCCATGCGATCTACCTCGTTACGACTGCTTAGAATAAAACAAGCCTCTGCGTCATCCATTCTGCAGAGGTGACATGAAAAAAAAGGCAAATTACATTATTACAGAACAGCAGAAAAAAAAAA
>NW_019477662.1:0-1152 GCF_002814215.2 Seriola lalandi dorsalis | reverse complement strand
CCACGGTGTTTGACTGTAGTGTGTGCTTTGTGGGCTGGCTCGGTTCGGAGTGTGTGCAGTTGCCTGAGTGTGGCCACATCTTCTGCCAGGCATGTCTCACTGAGTTCTGTAAGCTCCACATAACAGAGGGGAACGTCCGGGGTGTCACCTGTCCTCAGGCAGACTGCAAGGCCAGCCCCACGCCTGCACAGGTACAGTCTTCACCTCTCTGTCTGTCTGTCTGTCTGTCTGTCTGTCCTGCCAAATACAGCTTCATTCTGATTGTCCTCTTGTGTTTTGAGGTTTTGGGATGTTGAGCAAGAATTACTAAATTTGTTTACTTAGATCCTTATTTAATTGAAAATATATACTCAAAGATATATATAAGTATATATCGGCTTAGTATTTAGTGTTTTAATCTTCAGCAGTTCCTCTTATTTTGTAAGATGATATATTTGGTATCTATTTGTTTCTGCAAGGGCTTTACTGACATGCACTGTCTCATTATGCAGATATACTGTATATGCCTTTGTTAACATATCTGCAATAAGCTCATAGCGATTGACATATTTGGTCTAACTCAAAAAAAACAACCTACAAATTATGGGCAAAAGAAATCTCCTGGATTTTAATGTAGATTATCTGACTTCTTTGCCTCATTCTGCCGTGTCTGATTTTCTGTTTTTCTGTTTTGAAGGTGAAAAGTCTGGTGGGGGAGGAACTGTTCAGCCGCTATGATCGTCTCCTGCTGCAGTCGACTCTGGACCTCATGCCTGGTGTGTTTCCCTTATATTTCTTGTAAAACTCAGGATGCCTTCAACGCCTTTATATACCAGAATGACTCAAGATAAATAAAAACCTAATTTAATTTTCCATCGGGTTCCTGTCTCTTCTCTTCTCCCCTCCTCTTCCGAGCAGATGTGGCGTACTGTCCTCGGCTTTCATGTGCTTCACCTGTCATTCTGGAGAAGTCCAGCACTGCAGCGCTGTGCTCTGTGTGCGGCTTTGCTTTCTGTGTCACCTGCAGAAAGACCTACCATGGAACAGATGACTGTCAGGCAAAGAAGGCCATGAAAAAACAGATGGAAGAAGACCTCAAGCAAGGCAATTTAGAGCTGCCAGAGTCACAAGGTATGTGTGTGTGTGTGTGTGTGTGTGTGTGTGTGTGTGTGT
>NW_019477661.1:0-1296 GCF_002814215.2 Seriola lalandi dorsalis | reverse complement strand
CAGGTTTTTCAGGAAACACAAAAAACTCAACAAAAGAGTCACACTTTTGACATAGGCCATTATACAACCGGGGGTAGAATTGCATGTTCCCCTCAACTGAGGATTCAGGCGATTTTACCAGAGGTGGCCAGCATCATGAGGGGGTGATTTAGGCAAAAAAAACATTTTTGTCAAAACATGACTTAGGCCATTATTTTAGGAAGGTGACGATATAACATAACACTCTCAGCTGCTCTGTTCACATCAAATTTTCTCTACGTTTTCCACAGAACAAACAACCCAGGTCAAACAAGAGTGTTTGACAAGGAGCGTGAAAGCACACACAGGCAGCTGAATTCATTTAATGCTGAAGGCTTGTTGCTGGGACACTGGTGCAGGACCAATAGGATCTTAGCCAACAATGCCTTGAATAAGACCAACATGTAGCAACCTGTTGTCATGGATCCCACCTGCTTCTCTGATAAGGTAACTGCAGGTTTAACAAAGCAAAATCTCACATGTTAAAAATCTGTTGTAAACTGTAAACTTTTTTTTTTATTAGCTAGCAGAGCAGGCACTGTTAATCAAGCATGCTTTGGATATTGCAATGCTGTTGTGTATTAAAAGGTGAATTATGTTGCACGGAGATTGAAAAATAAAATCATTTTAAAACCTGCAGAAACCTTTCAGAATAAGATGTGACCAAGATGAATGGATGAATTCTTTGTCAATGGATGATGCTCACTCCTATAACCTATGTTGGTGTAATTAATAAACAAAATCAAAATACAAAAACAGAAACACTATGTGCTAACAACTAGATGTCACATGTCGATGATGAGGAGCTACTGGGTGGTCTACCTGCCATACTAGCAGCTCTTCCAGACCTGCTGTCCGCTCTGGACTCGGTACGGAACGCTTTGAGAGAGAGGAGAGGCAAAAGGACAAGGAAGCAGGGCAGGGCGTGGAGGGCGGCGTGAGTTAATATGTAATCAAATCATCCAAAGTTAGTGAGTTCGGAGAGTCAATAAGATCAATAAAGAGGCAATCTGCTGTGTAAAGGGAGGGCAAACGAGCTAGAAGCTTCTGTGTGTTTTTCTTTTTTTAATGTGTGTGTATTCTTACAGGTTGGCCTGGTGGGGGTGCTGTCTTCTTGCTCAGCAGCAGGGATGTGGCGAGTCAGAGATTTGGCTGGCCTGGGGAGGGATGACCTCTTCTCTGGGCTGCGGTATGCTCTCTCCTGAATTCGCACGCACAAACACACACACACACACACACACACACACACACACACACACACACACACACACACACACA
>NW_019477660.1:0-1152 GCF_002814215.2 Seriola lalandi dorsalis | reverse complement strand
CACACACACACACACACACACACACACACACACACACACACACACACACACACACACACCATTCTCAGAGACATTTTGTCATCCTGTAGTAAAATGAATGTGTGTGTGGATTGAATCACAAGTCATCTCTCACAGGATTCATTTTATCTTGTGAATGTGGGAGCAGAAAGAGGGAAAGGCAAACAAATGAAAATAAAATGAAAGCATTCAACTGAAAGAGAGAAATTAATTATCCTGTTTGCTTGCTGATGCAAACCCTTCAATAGTACCCTGTGTTGAGCTGCTGTAGAATTTGCACACACAAGTGAACATTTCAGGATACACACACACCTTCAGTTATCGTCAGTTAATTCAAACCTGGTGGCTCAGCTCTGTCAAAGTGTGGTGGTTGTGTTTGACTCAGTGAAATGTTCATGACAGTCAACAATGCCACTGGACATTACATTACATACATGGACATACATAGCTCTGTTTGTTTATAGTGTTTGCAATAGAAAGTAACAATGGAAAAAAATATGATAAGGTTAATATAAATTATGGATTAGAATTAATTGAAAACATACAGTAATAAATGTAGTCCAGAGCATAAGTATTTGGACAGTACAAGACAATTATTGTTCTCCAGGCTCTGTGCTTCTGCACATTAAATTTGAAGTTAAATAATGGATACTACACTGAAGTGCCAAGTCTCAGCTGTATTGTGAGTTGGTTTAAGTAAATATTGGAAGAACTGTGCGGGAGATATAACCCTTTTAACACACAGTGCCCAAACTGCAAGGGTTCAAAAGTAATTGGACACTTGGCTACTAAATGTTTCTTGGGCAGTTGTGTGTTGTTTTCAACATTAGTTCATGCCCTAAGCAGCTCTCATGTGGCTCAAGAGTTACCAGTCCCAGTCCCCTGGGTGGTGCACGCACATAGTACACATGCCATTGGAATGAATATCAGTAGGTGATAAAAAATCTATCCAACTTAATTTGAGCCTTTTAAACCTTTCTCTCTTTTCTCTTTCTTTTATTCTTATTCCTATGTCAAGCTTCTCAAAATTTGATGCTTTTCTTTGTCAGACATGATTTTAAACTGAATAACTTAGTTTTGGACTGTTTGTCAGACAAAACAAGACATTTGTAGGAGTCCCATTGGGCTATTTCA
>NW_019477659.1:0-1152 GCF_002814215.2 Seriola lalandi dorsalis | reverse complement strand
GAAAATGCAGGGTCACTATTTTCTTGCAGGATCAATATTTGAAAGACGACATTTACAGGAAGGAAAACAGTTTTTTCCAGACTCCAAACTTTGCTTTTTGAAATTCTGCAACATTACAAAACTGCAATTGTAATGATCTGGACTTTGTATTTATGATTTTCTGTTTTATTTTGAAATTATTTCATGCTGGCCTTACACCAAAGCGCCTCCATGCTCACTATCGGCTCATCTATCTATCTATCTATCTATCTATCTATCTATCTATCTATCTATCTACGAAGTGTCCTTGCCTTTTCTATGAGTACAAAGTGCTGTATTATTATATGGGTGACTGTGGTTTGTAGTGTAAAGTGCTTTGAGTGGTCGATAAGACGAGAAAAGCCCATTTACCATAGGAACCCTATAGTGTTGGTTTCATTGCGCGGACCAGACATTCTGACATTGTATCTGAAGAAGTCAGTCTTCCTTTAACCATAACCAAGTAGTTTTAGTTGCTAAGGCAACAGCTTTAGACTATGGATCTGAAAACGCTATGACTTTACCTTGAAAACAGAAGAAACAATCCCAACTGTGTCCACTTAGGTATAGCTAGCTTTTTCCAGAGCTTTTAACTGTGATGGAGGTTGAATAATTGAAAAACAGCCAGTAAGAGGACCTTGAGTCTGGGCGGTTTCGTCCAGCATATATGAGCTGTCTTTTTATGAAGCCATTAAAAATCAACCCACCTGCCCACAAAGTCCTCAGACTTTACATTTTGAGTTCACTGTACCATCACAGAGTATCTAGTCTATATAAACTAAAAACAGTTGGACTTGGGACCTAAAGTCTGAATATTTCAACCTCTGCTGCTTCACTTTTGATCATTCTTGCTTGAATCAGTCTCTTGTAAGATTAAATTAACAAATGATGTTAATGCTGGCATTTGAGATGTAGCTTGTCGCAGCAGTTTTGAAATGTAATCATGTGAGTTTACACTGATATCATGAGCAATGATTAAACTCATAACAACGACGAGCAGGAGTCCATGAAATGTGTTATTGTCCTTTCGTGAAATCCTTAATTCCTGATGTGAGAGAGAGTGAATAACATGCGTCATGTAACAGTGGTGGTTACCCTGTTTAGACGGTGTAATTAGATTACAATTCAGTGAAA
>NW_019477658.1:0-1152 GCF_002814215.2 Seriola lalandi dorsalis | reverse complement strand
CACACACACACACACACACACACACACACACATACTAACACACTATTTATATTTTATGTCAGCAATGGCAGAGTGGGTAAACATGGAGTACTAAGGGGTGGCAGGGCAGAACTTTTTACAGGTTATCTCCACACAAAAAGAAATGGAGGAAAGGAAGAATGAAGGAAACTATCAGTGTGTGTGTGTGTGTGTTTGTGTAGAGAGAGAGAGAGCGCGCAAGTAGAAAAGAAGGGGCAAGAGAGAGGGAGATGGGTTCCACATTCAACACTAACCTAAGCCAACTCATTCCCTCAATTATACACGGTGGGTTCTCTTCTAGTAAAATTTGTTATTAGTTTCCAAATGAGACATTTTCCATTTACTCTGCAGTGAGGGTTCCTGCAGTCTGTTCATTGTTATTGCCCTCTTGAGGCACACAGCACATGGCCAGCCCACATCATACATCCTGTCATGTATCCCAGCCTCCAGCGCCCCTTACGCAGTAATAAGACGCTTGTAGCCCGCATCGGTGACTTCGCCGCAGCCCGGCATCCCGGCATCCCTACCATTTCATAACTGCAATATAAATCAGCACAAAAACACCAGTTGGTGCTGTCACTTTTGAAAGAAATCCAAGTTTCCCCTGTCAGTTCTCAGCACCACAACCAATATTTACCCCTTGGTTGATTGACAAGGAAAATGCCAGGCGTGGGCTTGTGATTCAGAGAGGCCAAGTAATGGGACTCATTCTATGTTGGAGATGTCAGGTGGGCGACTTAATGACTAGGGGAGACGTGGTGGGCGAGATGCCTCCATTGTGATGCATATGGTCCGTGCGAACGTTGCTGTTGCTCAACTGGTGGAGTATAGCACGCTGTTAATTAGCCAGACGCTCCTGTTCTTAGAGAGGTGAGTGATTGACAAGGCGCCATCTGTGGTGGCAGTGAGGAAGAGGGCGAGGCCGGTGGCTCCGAAGACCAACATCTTTGCTGCGAGCCGAGGTTGTAAATATATACAGAGCACCTGAACTGAAGGATAGGCATACGGAATCTACTTGACTAATTTCAGCTAATTACTGACACAAAACACAACACTGAAATTGACTCTATCTATCTATCTATCTATCTATCTATCTATCTATCTATCTATCTATCTATCTATCTATCTATCTAT
>NW_019477657.1:0-1152 GCF_002814215.2 Seriola lalandi dorsalis | reverse complement strand
GGTTCTTTGTTTGTGGTTCTTCACTGGACGAGACGAGAAAAACTGAAGGAAAAAACCTGTTTGAGAAAAGAGGAATTTTTACCACTGAAGAAACAGAAACATCCTGACGTTCACTCGAGTCAGGAGGAGGTTGTCGGTGCGAGTCTGAGGCGTCACTGGAAGACAGACTGTTCATCAGAGTTTTATTGTATATGACAAACATGGAGTTGAATATTTAATTTGTCTCAGTTATTGGAGCGTTTGATCATTTTCTCACTGGAATACAAACTGAACATTAAAGCAGGACGACACTGATCTATGGAGGCTTGATTTAGTCACCAGCCTGCAGATGAGCCGGGTGGAGTTAACTCTCTGAGGGGCAGTTTGTCAAACAGCAGCTGTGAATGAATAAATGATTATTCACTGACAACCTTCAATAAATAATTAATACAGAGATGATCAATAACATGTCAGTAAACACTTGACTGTGTCGATGAGCGTGTGATGTCATCATGTGATGACTCCCTCTGTCACTGAGAATTCAGTCAGGTAATAAATGTTCAGAGAGTTTGGACTAGATGAAAAATTCAAACTTGTTCAGCTTTGAATTTTCACATCTGGATTTAAACAACAAAATAAAAAATGAAAATTACCCTCTGGAAGTTTCATAGAAGAAAAACAAACATCATGAATCCAGGTCCATGGTTATCAGCTGATCCACACACTCAGTAGTCACTTTATTAGGTACACCTGTACAGTCTAATACAGCTGGTCATGTTAGTTACATCACATTAGACTGACAGCTGTTTCTATTGTTATGTCCATGTTTACATACATGAGGGTCAGAATATTAGGAACACCTCTGAATATATAGAAGTCCAGTTTAGAGACAAACTGTTCACCTGTTCCTAATAAAGTGGACAGAGAGAATATTACATGTTTGTATTAAGAAGTCATAATAAGTCATAATACTGAAACAGTCTCTACTGGGAGCTGATGATCACATGATGGAGAAATATGAAGCTGCAGAGGAAGCAAAACCTGAGAGAAGCTTTAAGACTGAAAAACACCAAACATGTCACCTACAACTCCAGTCCTGCTGCAGCTGTTAGACACACGCGCACACACACACACACACACACACACACACACACACACACACACACACACACA
>NW_019477656.1:0-1152 GCF_002814215.2 Seriola lalandi dorsalis | reverse complement strand
ATAACCATCACAAATATGAAGCCATTCTGTGGAACGTTCTCACAGTATATGTAGTTGTAGTTACAGTAGTTGAACTTGTTATGCTCTGTGTCAGGTTGCGAGTGAGTTTATCTTGGAGAGTGAGCGGGAGTCCTTCATCGAGCAGGTCCGTGAAGTCATAGAAATGGCTGACGAGAAAGGAGAAGGGATGAAGGAAGGCTTTCCCCAGGTATTTCTTTAGTACACATCACCTTATTAGCCACATAACTGTTATGACTATTTTGATCCACGCCTGCTGAACCTGAAGACTTTACCACCTACATTTTATCTCTTTGCAGATGTGTGACCTCCAACAACAGCCTCAGCTTTCTGTTCCCATGCTACCAGGTTAATAAACTTGAGCCAAAAACACAGTGTTCACTGTCCACTTATTGATTTTAAGTCTGACTCCCACCTCATATCTGACCTTTCTTTTGACCTGTCTGTCAGGTATTTCCCCCAGTACAACAGCCCAGGTGGTGCATTCAGCAGGACGAAGGTTCATCGTCAGCCCAGTGCCAGAGTCACGTCTTAAAGAGCAGTTCTTTGGAGTTTCTTCTGCTAATACCTCCTTTGGAGATGAACCTGCCTCTGGTGAGAGAAAACTTTGTTTTATTCTCTAAGTCACTGTATTATATTCTATATCTGAAGGCTGCTTAAATTACAGATGTCTAATTTTACTAACATAATCTTGAGTGGCTGAAGATTAATAACATAGCACACACACACAACTCACAATATGATACATTTAATTCTATTATAATATTTTCAAAATGAGAAAAAAGTCACAGAACAAAGTATAATAAAAAATGAAAACTTCAAACTGACTATATAGGGTTATACAACTGTTCACATAAGCTTTTTCACGTATGTCAATTTCAATTGATATAATTTTCATATACTTACTTCCTCATTTTACTTTTTTATAGCTCCCACTATGACATTGGGCCTTTCTCTCTCTGCTCCATCTGGGACCCTCCAGCAGGCTTTCAGTAAGATGAAGCCAGCTCGTGTCGAGAGAGGCAGCACCATTGATCCCCCTGCTCCTGAACATGAACCAGTCACTGTTATGTCAACTGAGCCTGGACTTGGCCCAAACTCTAACAATATCGTAGGTCCTCCAGAAGCCGTAGC
>NW_019477655.1:0-1153 GCF_002814215.2 Seriola lalandi dorsalis | reverse complement strand
GTACAGTACAGTATACACACACACACAAAACGATCTGTGTTATTTAGAAAACTGGAGGGAATTAAAAAAAAAACAAAAAAACACATGAACACAGGAAAACACACAAAGAGCCTGTTCATACAAAAACAGACATTTTTTGGGCGGGGGGTTCCAATAGATCTTCTACAAGTTCCTGAAATCTTGATGGAAGACTAGTGGATATAGTGTGTGTATATATGCTAAGAATAGATGCCATTTAAACAGTCTATTCAGCACAAATTCAGAAAAGTACATTAAAGTCCAGAAATAACGACAGACCCCCGAAGTAAAATTAGACATTTTATTTTTCTAATTTTTGATCTTTTCTCATGTTCTTCTCAAAAAGAGAAGTATAGCAGTACACTCTTTGTTTCATAGAAAATGAAAAAAACAAAACGACAACCACGACAAAGTTATACATTTTATTTTCCCTTTTTATAATTTGTTTTGTTTTGTATTTTCTTCCCATGTTTCGGAAGAGTAATACCGTCATAGAAAAATACTATATTACATAGAATAGAACTTTACACAATCTGAAAAAAATACACAATATCACCGCATACATTATTAGATGCCCAATCCGGAACCATAATGTGGTTTGATGACACTTGTTAATTCATGTTTTAAGAGGACGTAATGTTAAAATAAAGCAGAAAAACAATACGAATGTAACAGGCCTTTATGCCACAAGCTCTGATGTGATTATCAGAAATGTGAGGCAAAGATTGGAGACAGTCGCACGACCAACTAATCTGCTGATTTGTAAATATGCAACAAGACTTTATTTTCCCTTTGTAGAGTCACAGTTACAGTTGGCTGAAAGTCCAGAATAGAAGTTTAAATTCATGTTTACAGTAATGACTCGTCATTTTGGCTAGCTAGTTAACTGACTTAGTTGGCTAACAGTATCTGGGTTGTAAATTAAGCTAATTGTTAGCTGACTTAGCAGTACAGTCAGTTGGCTAACAGTGTCCGGGTTGTAAATTAAGCTAATGGTCAGCTGACTAGTACAGTTAGCTAACTGTATCTAGGTTGGAAGCTGAATTAGGTTTTAAGTTAAGCTAATGGTTAGCTGACAAGACTCCAAATTAAAACAATGAATGAATGACTGGCTTACATTACACAATGATAAGTC
>NW_019477654.1:0-1153 GCF_002814215.2 Seriola lalandi dorsalis | reverse complement strand
TGAGGTCCTTCAAACTACCCGGCCCTACATTTGTTGTGTAGTTTCTAAGATTAAACACAGGGACCCTGTTAAAGCACCTTGAGACCCTCAAACGGGGTTGGCTGCGGCTCAGGAGGTGGAGTGGGTCGTCCGCTGGTCGGTGGTTCGATCCCCGGCTCCTCCAGTCCGTGCGCTGAAGTTATCTTTAAGCAAGTTACTGACCCCAAATGACCTCTGATGGCTGTTCCATCAGTGTCTGCATGTGATGTATCACAAAACACTTTGAATGATCAATAAGACCAGAAAAGCTCTGCATAAATGCAGTCCATTTACCCTTTCATTATGTCTCTATTTAAACTCGTTTACAAGGACGTGGAGTGGTTAAAAATACCAGTTAAAACAAAGAAACATCAATTCAAACAAACATTTACATGCAATTAATAAATAATGTAATGACAAGAATCAATTAGAACTGATACAACCAGAATTAAGAATCTAAAATGACCACGAGGAACAAACCAATTTATTTTTAATGTGTGAGTTCAGGTGGAAAATAATAATAATAATAATAATAATAATAACAGAAAGAAAAAGGGAATTTAAAAACAAAAAAGAAAAACAAGCACATCATAAAACAGAAGTTACACGAATGACCTCGTGGGACATGGAGCGTCACCTGGTCATTTGTCCTGGTCATTTGTCCTTCCACGTTAGTCTGGTTCCAGGGAACCAGACTAACGTGGAAGTGAGATATGAAGTTCGTTTTCCAATCAGGGCCCAGTAAATAAACAAATCAGAGAGAGGAGAAGTGCGGCCTTTTTAAACGGCGTGCAGCGATGTCGACTGTTTTGAAGCTGAGAGCAGATCGGTCGACAGCGTCAAGACGTCACCGTGATCTACAGCTGATTCTGGAATCTGCACCAACAAATAAGCCAAAACTAGATCAGCTGACTCACAGTAAACCTGGAGCTTTTTAGGGCCCGGGGGCAGTTGCTCGCTGTTGCCCCAGATGGCGACGGTCCAGCCGGTCGGGCTCTCGTCTCCCCTGCAGATCTTTCCCTCCTCCCTCAAGCCGTCTCCTCTCTCCGTCTCTCTAGTAGCTTTCGCAGCAGGCGCCAACGCTGGTGTGAAAAACATATCCTGTCTGCTCTGATGCCATGTTTGTTTTTTATTG
>NW_019477653.1:0-1153 GCF_002814215.2 Seriola lalandi dorsalis | reverse complement strand
AGCCCTAATAGAGCGGCAAAGTTTGGGAACCATGTGTACCATGTGTGTGTGTGTGTGTGTGTGTGTGTGTGTGCGTGGGGAGGTGAGGGGGGTACTGAGTTACACTGTCAGGGTCACCTCTGCAGCCTCTTGTGAACACCCCTTACAATGCACCACCTTGAGGTAACAATGACTCCATTGTTCGTCCAGACAATACTGTCTGAAAGACAGGGTTAAAGGGGCGGAGGGGAGAGGAGGGGTGACGGAGCAGAGGAGACAGTGGGGGGGCTCAGCACCTGGTAACAGTGTATGGACTGGAGCTGGAAGTGGTGGGGGTGGACACAGTCCATCGGACAGCAATGGTAGTGTTCAGGACTGGAGGCAAACATGCAGCACTGACGCTGGGAAGGACCGCTGACCTGAGGCAGGCTTTCCCAAAGCTGTGGCCCGGGAGCCAGCAGGGGTTCAGGGAGGGCGTAGTCAGAACCACAGTAGGTAGGTTTAGAGACATCAGGAGGACAAACGCACTCAGAGCCTCCATATGTTTTCTCCAGTCCTCAATCAAGCTGAAGTGTTGGAGTCAGGATGCCAGAATTACAGAGCAGACACGAAACGAGGGGAGACGGGGAGTGATGGGGGATGTTGCGGTTACATGGTCAGGGCTGGGAAATTCCCATCCTAAATCTGTCACAGGAGTTTTCCAACAACTCTAAGCTTGAAACACTGAACTAAACACTTTTTTCGACGATGACCTCTGACCCCAGTGTCAGAAAGCAATGTCTCAGAGGTCCAGTTCTTATCGCTCCGAACAAAAACCAGGCGAGCTTTGGGGGTATTTTTGATGAGTTTGCTAAAGTTACCGACCCAAGGACTGCAACCCAAGTCATTCATGGTTTTGGTGTTTTTATTAGAGGTGGGCAGATCGATCCCTTTAGTATCGGATACTGGAACACAAAGTCACAAAGTTCAGTGTCAGTAGGGTTGTAATGGGTCCATTACATGTAAGAGCACATCCTGGGCACATGACTACTCTTCTTAGTGAAGTATATATTTGCATCTCTTTGCATGTGTGCAAAACATATTCAGAAGTGGCCTGTTCAGAAAGCATTCACCCCGTACAGTAAATCATGGAAGATTTCTCTCCCTTACATGATATTACATCAGATTATTTATA
>NW_019477652.1:0-1153 GCF_002814215.2 Seriola lalandi dorsalis | reverse complement strand
TATAATAGAGGACATTGTTTAGTGTTTACTATATTAAAACAATATAATATAATTAAGGCTGCACATATTATTGAAATCGCAATATGGCCAAGTGCAATATCCATATCGCAGGAGCTACAATTTTTATTATCAAGCTAAAATGTGTCACAACATAAATGGAGCATTGTGTTGCTACAGAGACGCCCACGCCTACAAATCATCTCCTTCAGACCTAAAGGAACATGTTTGTTTGGTTCAAACCCCAACAAAAGTCCCATCATCATCGTTTTTATCACTGAAAATTAAAATTAAAATGTAAAAACAATCATTCCAACTGAAGTTGTGGAATGTCCCCATGCTTTGTTTTGGCTGCACAATATCGCAGTTGCTCTTCTTCAGGTGGATGCTGGGGTGGGGGGCGGGGCTTTTAAAATGCTATATGAATAGCATATAAATGATTTGATGCCATGTAACTGCATATATTTTTTTTTTAGAGCTCCCTGTTCCTTCTGCGTGGTGAATCTCAGCAGAGCTCCTCGTGTTTCTCATCAGCGCTGCTGCTGCTGTTTTGGGTTGCAGACCGCAGCATCTGGGGAGGTGGACGTGCAGACACATTTGTCTCCAGCCAGTGCGCTCACACAAACCGGTCAATTTACTTACCAAGCAGAGCAGAAAATGCAGTGTCTGTCACTGGCTCTATTTTCGTCCCTGCTGGATGAGAATCAGTCTCATGCAATATGTGAAATTCATCACCGCCGTGGGAGTGGCGTGTTGCAGCCTGAATGTTGAAGGAAGAGAAGCGATTTGGACATTGCAGATGGAGTAAAAGGGAGTGTGGAAGGAGATTAGGGTCTTTAATGGTACATATAGTTACAGAGCAGATCTGTGACACCTCTCGTCTGGCCTGCTGAGGAGCAGGAGCTGATGTAGAGGTTAACACTAGGACGAAGGATCCTGTTGTTTCCACTTTGGAAGTCTAGACAGAGTGTGGCAGGTGTGTCTGCAATACAAACCCTTAAAAGAGCCATCTGCTGCAAAGAAGCAAACAGAGATTGTCACCACCGCCTCAACTATCTTCCCTGCATTAAGGTCATAATACTAGAATATATGACTCGAGTATATTTCAGTTATTCCTGTCATGTGCACAGTCCAGTCAGGTTTCTTCAGGTGTTGT
>NW_019477651.1:0-1153 GCF_002814215.2 Seriola lalandi dorsalis | reverse complement strand
CATTGCTACTGTTAAGGAGACAATTTAAATGTTTAGAAGCTACAGACCCAACACAATCATTCAGTTTGTGCAAACAGGACATGTCCACATCTCAATTAAAGTCCACGGGACACCTATGCTGAAACCTCCATTTTATGATTTAGTATGGGGGCACAGGTGTATCTTTACATAAAAAATCTTGCCAAGTGCAGCTGGAATGAATCTTCATTTTACAGCTGCATATTTTTACACTGCTCCAACCATTCATCTCAGACCTGCCAATGCCACAACTGGGAACACAGACAAGAGCTTTAACAAGCAGGTAGGCTGGACCCAAGTGTATGGAGACCAAACAGGCAGACGGGGGGAGGGAGGTGCAGGACTCTCTGGATTGAAGTTTAATTACTCTCTCACAACAAAACAACAAACACAAAAGCCAGCAGAGCTTTCTATCTAAGCAGACTGGGAACAGTTCTCATAGGATAACAACAAACAAAAGACTAGAGACGATGTGCTGCTTCTTTCCAGATTCTTATAATGCTCTTCGTTGTAGAACCTTGCTAAGCTTTGCAGTTACAGTCTAGTAAGTTAACATCAGGTCTACCATTATCCAGCTATAACAGTAAAATGCTATTTTTGATACCTGATACCATTTTATTGATAATACTTTAAAAAGTGTGTGATGATTTAAGTATAGCTCTGCAGTGGTAAGTGGCCACAAAATGTGTAACACTCTCTGAGGTGTCCTGATGTACAAAATTAGTTTCTGTATGGTAATCACTCCATTGTGAGTACTTTATTTTCATACATCAGGCCACCTCATTGTATTTTATTGCTTATGTGCTATCGTTAGGTAACCCCAGGAAGTGAGTGCAAGTGCATGTGCTCAAGTACCCTACCAAAGTAACTGTACTCTCCAGGTAGTTCACTACAGTTCATGAGGAAATATTGTGCTATTTCCTCAGCAACATTTACCTGGAGACCAAATGGACAATTGGACACAATGAATGGTATCATCATCATCACATCAGTTATACACTTTATTTTGCTTATTCAAATGTTAAAATAAGGAACAAATTTTGATATAGTAAATTTAGCAAAATTTTAGTCAGTATTCTTTTACTTTTATTTGTACTTTATTTTGTAGTATTGATACATAAACCTGCAATAAGCA
>NW_019477650.1:0-1153 GCF_002814215.2 Seriola lalandi dorsalis | reverse complement strand
TTTCAACACATCGTCACTGGTTATGTGACATGAGTATTGAGAGTGATTTTTCTTCTCTCAAGTTATTCTATTTGAAGGATTTATAGGCCTTAAAGTAGCTATTATTGACAATGTATTAAATCACAGTGTAAAAATAATGTGACAATATGAAATGGTGGCTTGTGATGAACATACAGAGAATTGTCACTTGAATTTGAAGTTCCACTTGGTTTCATGGAGCTTTATAATGACTTTCAGCTGATTTTTTAGTTGTCTGAAGCAAATTTACTGTTTTGGTTCACTCTCATTGCTTGCTTAGTGTCTTTCTCAGCAAAAAAGCTTTAAAAACCAATTGAACACCACCTGCTCAGCACCAAACAGCAAACAGACACAGTTGGAGACTAGCTGGTGAACGTAGTGGAACAATTAGCAGCTAACGAGACAGATATTTATCTCAATAGTTGGTAGAGACCAAAATCAGACCTAAAAGAGACTTTGATATTGAATTTATATTCTGGCCAAAAACACAACCAAATGAA
The DNA here is from genome assembly GCF_002814215.2 of Seriola lalandi dorsalis. Lineage (NCBI taxonomy): Eukaryota > Metazoa > Chordata > Actinopteri > Carangiformes > Carangidae > Seriola > Seriola lalandi. Next base: position 635 of record NW_019477650.1, on the reverse strand, counting down.
TGACGATGCTACTTCGTAACTGCTGTATGTGTAAATAAGCAACTGTTAGCTAACAAGTCAGCTATGTCAGATTAATCATCATATGTCAGTGTTGTGTCCACAACAGCACAATATATTTTTTCCTTTTCTTGTTTTTTTAGTCACCCTGTGACAACTCAAACTTTTCTCAGGACCCCTCGGTGGGTTCCAGCCCATGGAGTGGAAACCACTGGCATAGAGAATCCAGCCATGGCACTCTGTAAACATTACCTGTTTTACACTGATGCCGACATGAAAATTAACATTAATTAAAGAACACTTGTCGGGACCATCTTAGATTTGTAATACTAACTAGCAGAGACATGTAATGCGTATTGTATTATTTTTTCTTTGTGGCATAGATGAATTTGTTGTAAATGACACATTAACATGTGCTCTGTAAGTGAGTTCCTCTCAGCCCTCTCCTTTTCACAGTTTTTTCCCTTAATTTCCCCTCAGCTCTCCTCTGTGGCCTCTGTCGCTGCCCTGCCTCCTTCACACTCCATCTCTCCTTTCCTTCCTCTACATCCCTCGCTTTGAGGCCCACAGAGCAATGCAGTCACTGGGGCTACCTTGGAAGAGAGCCTCTCTCTCTCTCTCTCTCTCTCTCTCTCTCT
>NW_019477649.1:0-1153 GCF_002814215.2 Seriola lalandi dorsalis | reverse complement strand
TGTTTTTTGGCCATGTATCATCACTTTTTAAGTTAATATGGTGAACAGGTTAGCAAACAGAATTGCTTATTACACATGCAGCAGTTAAGGGGCATCATTAAGGCATTCATTTGGAGTTGTGTTTGGCAAATGTGAATCCAATATTCAGTCTTTTTAAGTTGTTTTTTTTTTTGGTTTCTATGAGGGAAATATCATAAGCTGCTAAATGCGCAGCTATGTTCAGCAGCTAGTTGCCCACTGTATCTGACTGCTGTTTGGTGCTGAGAAGGTAGAGTAGCCTACAGGGGATTTCTTTTGCTGATTTCAACTGTGGCTGAAAATTACACTGTAAGAGTGGCGAGAGTGAACGAAGTGGCTAAACATGTTAATAAAAATATTACTCATGCTTCACTTACCACAACCTGATATTGTAGAAAAACAAAGTTCACTAATTGTTTTGCAAATACATTCATTAAAAACACTTTATCATTATAACAAGACTGAGATTCTGCAGCCACGCCAGCAGCTCTGTGAGGCTGTACTTGAGCTGCATGCTAATGACAGCAAACTAACATGCTCACAATGCTAACATTCTGTTGATTAGCAGGTATACTGTTTAGCATGTTCATCATTTGATGAATCAATTAGGATTCATCACATGAAAAGTCGACCATGACAGTCTGCACAAAATTTCAGCACAATCCACTCATTAGTTGTTGAAATATTTCAATCTGGACCAAAGCAATGGACAGACCGACATTGCCATTCACAGAGCCACAGCACTACGGTGGCTACAAACATAATCAGGAAGCGTTGTGTTTCTCTACATGGTTGAATTTATGCTTTGACCCTTTAAACTACAACATCACAAGCTAAAGTATTATTGTAAATACGCTGCACTCTATAACAAATTGATTAAAATCCACCTCTTAAATAAAGCCTGAATTTCAATAACATCAGTAACATGCACTGACCCGACTGTTATCATCCCAGGATTTTGAATGGTTAACATAGTTTGCTTGTCTAAAGAAAACTAAAGGAAGCAGTAGGTTGGAGGCGTTTTAGCCATTTAGAGCAACAGCTTCCAAATTATTTCCTTTTTCAACAGTTACGCTTCAAATCAACCATGGCTTTGTTGAGCTACTCTGCATAGTGAACAAGCAAAATTTAACTT
>NW_019477648.1:0-1153 GCF_002814215.2 Seriola lalandi dorsalis | reverse complement strand
CTGCTTTTCTTGGAAGCGTTGAAAACGAATCCACACGCAACCCATGAGTCTTCAGTTTCATTCAATATTTCACCCATTGCAGCAATCCTGGTCTAATCTATTTCTCTTTCTTGGTGCCTTTGTAGAGGGATTAAAGCCACACAAAACAGCGCGAAGGAGGCCATGTTGAAATATTAATTGTACGCTTTGTTTTGTGTGTCTGGATCCAATGGGAGGAATACTGCAGGTGGGAGGTGTCTGTATGAGTCTACATGTAATTTTCCCGCCCGTTTCGCTGGTCGCCCAGCACATGTTGAAGTGATCGATCCTCCTTCGGTACGCAGCAGGTTGCCCCTTTTTTTCCCTCTCTCCCTTCGCTGCTCTCTCTTCTTCACTGTGCTTGTTGCTGCCTCCCTATCTCTAAGGTTGGTTTTTTTTTCCATTTAAGCTCTTTTTATTATTTATTTTGTCATTTTTACCTGCTTGTCTTTCTGGATGAGTTTTTCTACCTCCCTGTGCCTCTCAGTCTCTAGCTGTGCTAATTTCTCTCTGTGGCTGTCAGTGATTTCGCAGCTCTCGCTGTCTCTGCATCTCTCTTCCTCCCTTTGCATGTCTCTCTCTCTGGTCCCTTTATACTCTTACTACCTTGTTATACCGCACTCTCAGCTGCCACTGTCTCTCAGGAGCTCATTTTAACACTCCTCCCTCACCTCTCCCATCTTTCTCTCTCCGTCTTCATCCCCACTCTTTTTCCCTTATTCCTGGGCCCTCACCTTTGATTTCTTTCTTCCTGCATCTCTCAGTGTATCCAGTCCTCTGCCTGCCTCTCTGCCTCTCTTCAAAAAAAAAAGCTTGGAAATCCTGCTCCACACACCACCTCCAGGTGCGGATTGTTTTTAATGAATCCTGCAAACCCAAGGCTGAGAACTGACACAGTGATAAATTCACACACACACTCCCTGCATACACCGGTATGCACAGCTTCACCGCTGCAGAGTTTCTATGCACTAAATGAAGGCGACGGGACTGAAGAGAGGTGAAACATCTCCAAGAACCTTACGCCACTCCAGGTGGCCTCAAATAGCACTTAGAAATACCGTGAACACACACAGACACACACACACACACACACACACACACACACACACACACACACACACACACACACACACAC
>NW_019477647.1:0-1153 GCF_002814215.2 Seriola lalandi dorsalis | reverse complement strand
TACTACTTGATATCAAGAGCTGAACCAATTTGTCTGATTAAAGCTCATCGTCATGTGAATTGCTTGCAACACTTCACACTCCATGTCGTGGACAGAGCCATGACCACCAATAATTGATTCTCTTCACGAAGCCAAGTAGAAGATGTGTTATTAGCAGTTGGTACTTTCACACTTGCGGTTACTTTTCCATCTTTTCTGGCCTCATCACTGACAGCTAATCTCACTCCGGCTCTGTCTGACAGGCCTGAATGGATTTTTAATGAGGATCAGCTCTGATTTCACATGACATGACAAGTTGCTTACGAAGCATTTATTTCCAGCCGACCTCCACGAGCTAATCTCTGCCTCGACCTTTCCCTCTACATGCACACATTATACTGTATATACAGACGCTCTATGTACACACACACACGCACACACACACACTTCCACAGCGGGCTCAGTTTTCCTGTGCAGCACACACACAGATATACATGAATACACAAGAGCGTGAAAACACAAAGATATACACACATACATCTGCAAGAACTTATAGACAAAACAGCTGGTAGACCAACTGCAGCTCTGTGAAGGCTGAAACTGAGACATGCGAACCAAACTGAAAAACTTTAGTGGTTCAAGTTTGTGTGTGTGAGTGAGAGAGTGAGCTTTAGAAAGAGACAGAGAGAGATGGACTGGCTGGAGGGAAGCGCTTCAGATTGGATTAATGTCTTCTACAAGTTTAGATATACAGTATGTGCTGCCTCAGCATGGGTGCAGCATGAATCAGATCCGGGTCTGAACTTAGATTAGCAAATAGTTTTATAATGTGTCTGTTGCTTTCCTGAGTCAGTTTGCACTCAACCGGTAATCCAGTGTCTCAGCGAGCTTCACATTCCCTGAGGACACTTGAATTGTCCCGTTGCAGTAAACCCCACTTTTATTCCAAAGTGGTGAAAGCACTAAAAACTATTTGCTACTAATATCTGACCCCCGTCTGATTCACATACTGTATACTTTAGGGCTAATCCCAATACATACGTGGGACTGTTTCCGTGCCAGCCACTGATTGGCTTTTGCTTTTTTTGACCTGTGCTTTGGTTTTCTTAACAACCTTTGGCTCCTTGCTGATGACTTTGGGTTTCGCCACGGCCGTTTTGGGCTTCTTCCCTAC